>NC_048572.1:89597633-89897633 GCF_013265735.2 Oncorhynchus mykiss | reverse complement strand
TGATGGAGCTCTTCTCTCAGTTTAATTAGTAATGCCTGAATGATGGAGCTCTCCTCTCAGTTTAATTAGTAATGCCTGAATGATGGAGCTCTTCTCTCAGTTTAATTAGTAATGCCTGAATGATAGAGCTCTTCTCTCAGTTTAATTAGTAATGCCTGAATGATGGAGCTCTCCTCTCAGTTTAATTAGTAATGCCTGAATGATGGAGCTCTTCTCTCAGTTTAATTAGTAATGCCTGAATGATGGAGCTCTTCTCTCAGTTTAATTAGTAATGCCTGAATGATAGAGCTCTTCTCTCAGTTTAATTAGTAATGCCTGAATGATGGAGCTCTTCTCTCAGTTTAATTAGTAATGCCTGAATGATGGAGTCCTTCTCGGAGTTTAATTAGTAATGCCTGAGCGAATGGTGAGCCTGCTAGACCAGGTAACTTCCAGCATTAAGTAGATGATTTGTTAGGGATGATTTGGGGAAGAGCATGCAGTGAGCCCATGAGTTCCAGAGACAGAGTCCTGGCCCTACAACCCAGAGACAGAGTCCTGGCCCCACAACCCAGAGACAGCGTGCGGGTAAACACACCCCAGAGACAGCGTGCGGGTAAACACACCCCAGAGACAGCGTGCGGGTAAACACACCCCAGGGACAGCGTGCGGGTAAACACACCCCAGGGACAGCGTGCGGGTAAACACACCCCAGGGACAGCGTGCGGGTAAACACACCCCAGGGACAGCGTGCGGGTAAACACACCCTTACCTTGTTAAACAGATACATTATCAGCATCCGCTTTGCCAAGAAATTTTTAACCTGAATGAGACAATTACAAAGTTAATAAAAAATAATGAATAATACACCACATCACTAGTCAGTAGCTACCAAATGGGAGAACATTTTTAGAAACACAAGGCCGTAGTACCTGGTCCTTCCTGTTCTGTAGGAAGGTAACAAGGAAGGAGGGTTTGAGTTGGGCCTGGGACGGGCTGGGGGCGGGACCAGGAGATGGCGGAGGACTGCCGTTCAGCTGGGAGTCTAGACATAAACAGAGAATGGTCTGAATTCATAGGTCAATAAACATCACCGTTGTTGACTCGTCAGCGGTAAAACAAATCCATGGTTCTGAAAGGTGAATGATAATATCTAATCAAATTGTACTGATCACATACACGTGTTTAGCAGATGTGTAGCAAAATGCTTGCGTTTCTAGCTCCAACAGTGCAGTAATACCTAGCTAAATGCTTGTGTTTCTAGCTCCAACAGTGCAGTAATACCTAGCTAAATGCTTGTGTTTCTAGCTCCAACAGTGCAGTAATACCTAGCTAAATGCTTGTGTTTCTAGCTCCAACAGTGCAGTAATATCTAACAGGCTGACTACACCGCTCGCGTGCGCAAGTGTTTCAAAACACATTTAAAAATCTATATTATTCAATTATCGCGCGCCAACAAGCATCTGCGTTGCCAAGGGCTAAAATAGAAGTCAGTTCTATTTTTGACGCAGATTATGCTGCAAGTCCTGCCTCTCCCATCTCCTCATTGGTTTATAGAAGCTGCTACCCACGTGCCATCTCCCCATTGGTTATACCCACGTGGGTGACTGAAAGACGAACGAGGTCAGTGGCGATAATGCACCTAATTCATGAAAGTTGCCAATTGCAATATAAAGTTCAGAGAAGAAAAAAATAACAACTCAATGTTTATATCCCAGGACAAATTAGCTAGCAACAGTAGGCTAGCTAAATAGGACAAATTAGCTAGCAAGTGCAAGCTAAGTAGCTAAATTGCCATAAATATTTAACGCTTTTCGACCTGTCCCCAAATTAATGTAATTGGTTCAGAGTTTGTTTTGATATTTTAACCTGCGTGTCGTGATCACGTTTGGTGTCGGGGGACAAAATAAATATGCACGATGGCGCACGCGCGCAGACGGCTTTGGTTCCGTGTTACAGTTTCACAACATATACCCAAAATACACGTAAATCTAGGTAAGGAATGGATTAAGTGTGTGTGTGTGTGCATAATATATATATATATATATATATAAAAAATAAAAACGCAGCATTGGACTAAGATACAGTGGTATAGTTTAGAATACAGTAGATATGAGATGGGGGATGCAATATTTACAAATAATGAAAGTGATTAAATATGATACCACTCATACTATGCAGTCCCATGGCTCATAGTAGCAAAAGCAGTATAGTGAAATACGACTAGTCCATCGGTAAAATCAGCCATGTGTGGCCCCTGGGCTGTCCCTCACCTGTAGAAGCAGACCAGAGTTTGGGGCCCCTCCTCATGACGTGAGGGCTCTGGATGGAGCTGAAGCCGGGGGACAGGGCCCCCTGAGGCTCCAAGGGGCCAGTGAGCCGCCGCAGGGCGGGGGAGGAGAAGGGGCTGTCTAGGTCCGGGGTAAAGGGGGTGGTCAGGGGAGTTCGCAGCCCCGCCCCGACAGAGGAACGTAAGAACACTGAGCCAGGGGTTCTGATCAGGGCGCTGGGCCGAGGAGTCTTCATATCCTCCATACCGACAGAAGTTACTGGAGGAATAGAGGGAATCAGAAGGGTGTTTTTAAAAGACTTACATACTATTAAAAAAGGTGAACTGACCGCAACCCTGGTTCTGGGGAGATAGAGTGAGCAGGCCGGGCACTAACACCGCTGACTAATCAAGGTCTTGATGAGCAGTTGATTAGAGGACTGTGTTAATCCAAGGCTGTAAAACAAAAAAGTTGCACATCCCATGATAGGCTGACCACTGACCATGGTTAGAGCCCTGAATGCTGATTGGCTGACCACGGTTTGACGTTGGTTCAGAATGTTCTCTAGAATGTAAACATGATTATAAACTGGGTGGATCGAGCCCTGAACGCTGATTGGCTGACAGGTGTGGTATATCAGACCCTATGACAACATTTATTTTTACTGCTCCAATGACATTGGTAACCAGTTTATAACAGCAATAAGGCACCTCAAGGGTTTGTGGTATATGGCCAATATACCACGGCTAAGGGCTGTATCCAGGCACTCCGTGTTGCGTCGTGCTTAAGAACAACCCTTAGTCGTGGTATATTGGCCATATACCACACACCCCCCCGAGGTGACTTATTGCTTAAATATAGAAAAATAAATATATATTTTTACTGTATATGTTTTGATTAATCTACTGAATGGGATTTACCAACCTGGGAAAATGTTTAACATAATACACTTGTACTATACACAGATACCACAGCGTTTTCAACCTTTACTTCTGTAACATTTTGTAACATTACGTAAAAAAAAAAAAAATCCTCAATCTACACACAACACCCCATGATGACATCACAACACCCCATGATGACATCACAACACCCCATGATGACATCACAACACCCCATGATGACATCACAACACCCCATGATGACATCACAACACCCCATAATGACATCACAACACCCCATAATGACATCACAACACCCCATGATGACATCACAACACCCCATGATGACATCACAACACCCCATGATGACATCACAACACCCCATGATGACATCACAACACCCCATGATGACATCACAACACCCCATGATGACATCACAACACCCCATAATGACATCACAACACTCCAAAATGACATCACAACACTCCAAAATGACATCACAATACTCCAAAATGACATCACAATACTCCAAAATCACAAAAACAGGTTTAGAATTGTTTTCAAATCTATTAAAAATAAAAAACAGATGTAAATAAATGTAAGTATTTAGACTCTTTGCTATGAGACTCGAAATTTATCTCAGATGCATCCTGTTTCCATTGATCATCCTTGAGATGTTTCTACAACTTGATTGGAGTCCACCTGTGGTAAATTCAATTGATTGGACATGATTTGGAAAGACACACACCTGTCTATATAAGGTTCCACAGTTGACAGTGCCTGTCAGATCAGAAACCAAGCCCTGAGGTCGAAGGAATTGTCAGTATAGCTCAGACAGGATTGTAACGAGGCACAGATCTGGGGAAGGGTACCAACAATCTGCAGCATTGAAGGTCCCCAAGAACACAGTGGCCTCCATCATTCTTAAATGGAAGAAGTTTGGAACCACCAAGACTCTTCCTAGAGCTGGCTGCCCAGCCAAACAGAGAAATGGAGGAAATCTGGCACCATCCCTACGGTGCAGCATGGTGGTGGCAGCATCATGCTGTGGGGATGTTTTTCAGAGGCAGGGACTGGGAGACTAATCAGGATCGCGGGGAAAGATGAACGGAGCAAAGTACAGAGATATCCTTGATGAAAACCTGCTCCAGAGCGCTCAGGACCTCAGATTGGGGTGAAGGTTCACCTTCCATCAGGACAACGACCCGAAGCACACAGCCAAGATAACGCAGGAGTGGCTCCGGGACAAGTCTCAATGTCCTTGAGTGGCCCAGTCAGAGCCCAGACTTGAACCCGATTGAACATCTCTGGAGAGACATTAAAATAGCTGTGCAGCGACGTTCCCCATCCAACCTGACAGAGCTTGAGAGGATCTGCAGAGAAGAATGGGAGAAACTCCCCCAAATACAGGTGTACCAAGCTTGTAGCGTCATACCCAAGAAAACTCGATGCTGTAATCGCTGCCAAAGGTGCAACAAAGTACTGAGTAAAGGGTCTCATATAAATGTGATTTCTAGTTTTTTTTATGGAATAAAGTTAAACATTTCTAAAGACCTGCTTTTGTTTGTCATTACGGGGGTATCGTGACGTCATCAGGGGGTATTGTGACGTCATCAGGGGGGTATTGTGACGTCATCGGGGGGGTATCGTGACGTCATCGGGGGGTATTGTGACATCATCGGGGGGTATTGTGACGTCATCGGGGGGTATTGTGACGTCATCGGGGGGTATTGTGACGTCATCGGGGGGGTATTGTGTGTAGATTTGAAGGGAACAACAACTTAATTCCATTTCAGAATAAGGCTGTAATGAAATATGGGACAAAGTCTGAACATTTTCTGAATGCAGCGTTCTTCAGAGAGAGAGACAGAGCGTTGTAGCTACCGGAGCCTTCCGAGGAGGTGGTGGACCGCTTGTTGCTTCCTGTAGACTGGGACTTGGCCCGTCCGTTAGTAGCTACAGTGTCATGGTGGGCTACCAGCCGCTCAGTCAGGTCAGACAACAGAGACAGACACTCCTTACTCAGGGCCGTCCAGATGTGAGGGTGACCGCCTGGGGAAAACACAGAACGACAAAGGAAAAGTTACCTTCCAGGAATTACATACAGAAAGGGCAACATTTCTCTAGACTCTACATCCCCAAAGTCAAAATTGGCTATATCGTTAAAATTCATAAACGACTCAAATTTGCAACAAAATATATATATATATATATATATATATATATATATATATATATATATATATATATATATATATATATATATATATATATACACAATTATTTGATGAAACATTGCATTTGTCCTTAGAAAGTGAATAACATTGAAAAACATTAAATAAAATCACAAGGAAGTGTTTAAGTAACTCCTATGGCTGTGGTAGTCATGAAATTGTCAACATTTTGTCGCCATACAAATGACTGCCGGTCTCACAGTAATGGACTGTTAATTAACAAACATGGTTTAGCCTCGCCAGGCCTCCACGCAAACAAGCCACTGAAACCTCATTTAATCCATGATTTATTTCAGGTCTAAAGAAACAGAATGGCCTGTGTGTATACATAAGATCTAATATGTATGGTAATATGGTGTTCTACACTGCACTAAAATATCAAACCCAACACTGAACAAGTCTAATGATTTTACTTTTTAAATAATTTTACTGTGGGGGGAAAAAAAAAAAAAAAATCTGTCAATTTAAATAAATTCTTTAGGCCCTCATTTATGGATTTCACATGACTAGGCAGGGGCACAGCCTATGGGTGGGCCTGGGAGTGCATAGGTTCATCCAGTCAATCAGAATTATTTCTTCCCCAAAAAAGGGCTTTATTACAGACAGAAATACTCCTCAGTTTCATCAGCTGTCTGGGTGGCTGGTCTCAGACGATCCCACAGGTGAAGAAGCCAGATGTGGAGGTCCTGGGCTGGCATGGTTACATGTGGTCTGTGGTTGTGAGGCCGTTTGGACATACTGCCAAATTCTCTAAAACGATGTTGGAGGCGGCTTATGGTAGAGAAATTAACACAATTATCTGGAAACAACTCTAGTGGACATTCCTGTAGTCGGCATGACAATCGCACGCTTCTTCAAAACTTGAGACATCTATGGCATTGTGATTTTAAGTGGCCTTTTGTCCCCGGCTCAAGGTTCACCTGTGTAATCATCATGCTGTTTAATCAGCTTATTGATGACACCTGTAAGGTGGATGGATTATCTTGAAGAGAAATGTTAATTAACAGGGGTATAAAAAAAAAAAAGAATTATGCACAACATTAGAGAAATACGCTTTTGGCGCGTATGGAACATTTCTGGTATCTTTAATTTCAGGGGAAAACATGGGACCAACACTTCACATGTTGTGTTTATATATTTTTTTAAATCAGTACTGTTGGGTTCTGAGAATATGTACTAATACTTATGTCACTGAGTGAAAGAGATCGCATGTGGCATTGATGAGGAGAGAGAGCCATAGATTAGTGATGAAGGAGGAAGCGATTACATGTGGCAGGCATTGATGAGGAGAGAGAGCCATAGATTAGTGATTGGGGGGGGTTGAGGTCAGGTCATTTAAAGGGAGGAATAAAAGTTTGTGTCCCCTATCTCTTAGTGTCCTGCTTAGCAGTAAAGATCAAATGTTTGTACAGATGTGTAGGAGGAGACTCAGCCCAGGAGGATGGGTTAAATGTTAGTTCTTGTGTGAATGTTTTTGTTGTCTTAATACACCTGGATTGACCCTCTGGGAGAAAAAAACCTTAATTAAGCTTTCAGTGTTTTACTCAGAAATAGAACCTAACAGTACACATGCAACGTCTTAAATGCTTTAATTGTCCTTTTCATTGTGTTAAAAAAAAAAAAACACAATACTGTTTTGATAAGTGTTTGTGATTTAAGTGGTTTAAAAAAAATGACAGAGTACAAGGCCTTTTTTTTACCGTGGAATTAGCACCGTCTCCATTTGACGCGGAATTAGCACCGTCTCCATTTGACGCCGAATTAGCACCGTCTCCATTTGACGCCGAATTAGCACCGTCTCCATTTGACGCCGAATTAGCACCGTCTCCATTTGACGCGGAATTAGCACCGTCTCCATTTGACGCGGAATTAGCACCGTCTCCATTTGACGCGGAATTAGCACCGTCTCCATTTGACGCGGAATTAGCACCGTCTCTATTTGACGCGGAATTAGCACCGTCTCTATTTGACGCGGAATTAGCACCGTCTCTATTTGACGCGGAATTAGCACCGTCTCTATTTGACGCGGAATTAGCACCGTCTCTATTTGACGCGGAATTAGCACCGTCTCTATTTGACGCGGAATTAGCACCGTCTCTATTTGACGCGGAATTAGCACCGTCTCTATTTGACGCGGAATTAGCACCGTCTCTATTTGACGCGGAATTAGCACCGTCTCTATTTGACGCGGAATTAGCACCGTCTCTATTTGACGCGGAATTAGCACCGTCTCTGTTTGACGCGGAATTAGCACCGTCTCTGTTTGACGTGGAATTAGCACCGTCTCTGTTTGACGTGGAATTAGCACCGTCTCTGTTTGACGTGGAATTAGCACCGTCTCTGTTTGACGTGGAATTAGCACCGTCTCTGTTTGACGTGGAATTAGCACCGTCTCTGTTTGACGTGGAATTAGCACCGTCTCTGTTTGACGTGGAATTAGCACCGTCTCTGTTTGACGTGGAATTAGCACCGTCTCTGTTTGACGTGGAATTAGCACCGTCTCTGTTTGACGTGGAATTAGCACCGTCTCTGTTTGACGTGGAATTAGCACCGTCTCTGTTTGACGTGGAATTAGCACCGTCTCTGTTTGACGTGGAATTAGCACCGTCTCTATTTGACGTGGAATTAGCACCGTCTCTATTTGACGTGGAATTAGCACCGTCTATTTGACGTGGAAATGCCCCATTCACTTAAAAGTATTTTTCATCCCAGTACCGGGTTACCTTCAAAACAAGTCCCGTGACACTTGTAGGGGTCGCAGAGCAAAACTGAGAACAGCATTGTGTCCGTGAGAGTCATATTAGTTCGTTCGTAGTAGTTATTATAATAATATTAATAGTTTGTAGGCCAAAACATTTTAACACTAGACATTTTTGTGAGAAGACCCATTTTGGGGATGTCCTCTGGTCTAACAAACACCTCTGTAACTCTGCCACCTTTGACCTCAGATGCGGAAGGCCGACATCGACGGATGCAGTGGATTGAGGCTCAGCCCATGTTTAAAAAGTATTCATACCCCTCGACTTGGTCCACATTTTGTAGTGTTACAGCCTGCATTCAAAATCTACACACAATACCCCATAATGACAAAATGAAGGTTTATAAATATTGAAAATTAAATCCAGAAATCTAATATCCATAAGTATTCACACCACTTTTCTACGACACTCCAAATTGGAGCTCAGGTGCATCCTGTTTCCATTGATCATCCTTGAGATGCCACTACAACATGATTAGAGTCCACCTGTGGCCAATTCAACTGTTCGGACATGATTTAGAAACACACCCGTCTATATAAAGTCCCACAGTTGACAGTGCATGTCAGAGTAGAAATTATACCAGTCCAAGGACCTGTCCATAGATCTCTGAGATAGAGTTGTGATCCGGCATATATCTGGGGAAGGGTATAAAACAATCTCTAGAGTGTTGAATGTTTCCAAGAGAACAGTGGTCTCCAAGAAAAAAAAACATGGAACTACCCAGAGACCAAACGGGCAAGAATCACCTTGATCAGGAAGGTGACCAAGAACCCAATGACCACTCTGACAGAACTACACAGTTCCTTGGCTGAGATGGGAGAACTTGCCAGAAGGACAACAGTCTCTACAGCACTTCACCTATCTGGGCTTCACTATAGTAGCACGCGCTCCAGCAGGTATATCTCACTGGTCACCCCCAAAGCCAATTCCTCTTTGGCCGGCTTTCCTTCCAGTTCTCTGCTGCCAACGACAGGAACGAATTGCAAAAAAAAATAAAAATAAAAATAAAAAAATCACTGAAGCTGGAGTCTTATATCTCCCTCTCTAACTTTAAGCATCAGCTGTCAGAGCAGCTTACCGATCACTGCACCATTACTCAGCCCATCTGTAAACAGCCCATCCAACTACCTCATCCCCATAATGTATTTATTTAGCTCCTTTGCACCCCAGTATCTCTACTTGCACACTCATCTTCTGCACATCTGTCACTCCAGTGATTAATTGCTAAATTGTAATTATTTCACCACTGTGGCCTATTTATTGCCTTACCTCTCCAATCTTACTCCATTTGCACACACTGTAAATAGATTTTTCTATTGTGTTATTGACTGTACGTTTGTTTATGTGTAACTCTGTGTTTTTGTCACACTGCTTTGCTTTATCTTGGCCAGGTCACAGATATAAATGAGAACTTGTTCTCAACTGGTTAAATAAAGGTGACATAAAATAAATAGTGGTGGCAGCATCATGCTATGGGGGATGCTTTTCAGCAGCAGAGACTGGGAGACTAGTAAGGATAGAGGGAACAATGAATGGAGCCAAATATAGGCAAATCCTTGGTGAGAACCTGCTTCAGAGAACAAACAACCTTAGACTGGGGTGAAGATTTACATTCCAACGGGACGATGACCCCAAGCATACAGCCAAAGGAATGCTGGAACGGCTTCAGGACAAGAATGTAAAAGTCCTTGAGTGGACCAGCCAAATACTTGAACCCCATTGAAAATCTGTGGAAAGACTTGAAGATTGCTGTTCACCACCGCTCCCCATCTAACTTAACAGAGCTTGAGAAAATCTGCAAGGAACAATGGGAGAAAATCCCCAAATCCAGATGTGCAAAGCCGATACAGACAAATTCCAAGACGACTCAAAGCCGATACAGACAAATTCCAAGACGACTCAAAGCCGATACAGACAAATTCCAAGACGACTCAAAGCCGATACAGACAAATTCCAAGACGACTCAAAGCCGATACAGACAAATTCCAAGACGACTCAAAGCCGATACAGACAAATTCCAAGACGACTCAAAGCCGATACAGACAAATTCCAAGACGACTCAAAGCCGATACAGACAAATTCCAAGACGACTCAAAGCCGATACAGACAAATTCCAAGACGACTCAAAGCTGATACAGACAAATTCCAAGACGACTCAAAGCTGATAGACAAATTCCAAGACGACTCAAAGCTGTGAATCGCCGTCAAAAAGGTGCTTCTACAAAGTATTGACTCAGATTTGTGAATACTTACGTAAATAAGGTTTCTGTATTTCATTTTCAAAAATGTCTAAAAACATGTTTTCACCTTGTCATTATGGGGAATTGTGGGTAGAAATTTTGTTGTTGATTTAATCCATTTTGAATTCAGGCTGTAACAAGAAAATGTGGAATAAGTTGAGGGGTGTGAATACTTTCTGAAGGCTCTGTATCTATAGTTTAACCAGATATCTTAAAAGGGGGAATTTATTCAACTAATTAGATTTCCACGGGAACACGAGAGATCGACTCGGGGGTAATTTAAGGTTAGGTTTAAAATAGTCAGAAATGGGCGACTGTGGCTATGGACGCTACTACCAGGAAACATTGCCCCGGGACTACCGGGGAACATTGCCCCGGGACTACCAGGGAACATTGCCCCGGAACTACCAGGGAACATTGCCCCGGGACTACCAGGGAACATTGCCCCGGGACTACCAGGGAACATTGCCCCGGGACTACCAGGGAACATTGCCCCGGGACTACCAGGGAACATTGCCCCGGGACTATCAGACAGAAGAACATTATGCATACTGCAGAGTCAGTTGATGTTTCCGAGACATTTCCAATGTCAACAGTGTAGACAGTGCTCTTATTGTTTTACTGTTAGTAATGAGACACATGAAGTCATTCTGTAATGTGAAAGTATAAATATCCATTAGATCTATTTATGCAGGCAGAGCAGCGGGGGGGGGTCACCTGGTTGGCTGAGACTGAACACCTCCAGACGTCTAGAAGGAGAATGTTGAGACAGCAGAGCCAGGTCCTGGAGGGCTAGGAACTGACAGGACACAGAACAGAGGTAGAGTTAACCGGAGGGCTAGGAACTGACAGTACAGAGGTAGAGTTAACCGGAGGGCTATGAACTGACAGGACAGAGGTAGAGTTAACCGGAGGGCTAGGAACTGACAGGACAGAGGTAGAGTTAACCGGAGGGCTAGGAACTGACAGGACAGAGGTAGAGTTAACCAGAGGGCTAGGAACAGTGGCTTTGATTTTGTTTTCCTTTGTTCAAAGTTACTCGTAACAGGGAACGCTGATGATCCTGCAATGTTTCCATTGTAAATTGGTGCAAAATGCTTACCTTCAGTATCATTGGTTGCGTGCCAGTGATAACTTTGGGCAGGCACTGGTGGGCGTCCTCTGTGAACGTGGACTGGACAGGGAAACTGTAAACCTGCAAGAAATAATCATTATCAAATCAGACTCCTTGTGGAATGATCTCGTCTACGGTACTAAGCAGAAAGGTTAGAAGTGCACACTTCCGAGAGAACAACGGTTGGGAATAGAACTGCAGCCAGAGAGAGGAAATGATTAGCAGAGACTGGTGGAGAGGCAGGTAGGTCAGTCCAGGACTAGACTGGTAGAGAGGCAGGTAGGTCAGTCCAGGACTAGACTGGTAGAGAGGCAGGTAGGTCAGTCCTGGACTAGACTGGTAGAGAAGCAGGGAGTCAGTCCAGGACTAGACTGGTAGAGAAGCAGAGAGTCAGTCCAGGACTAGACTGGTAGAGAAGCAGGGAGTCAGTCCTGGACTAGACTGGTAGAGAAGCAGGGAGTCAGTCCAGGACTAGACTGGTAGAGAAGCAGAGAGTCAGTCCAGGACTAGACTGGTGGAGAGGCAGGTAGGTCAGTCCAGGACTAGACTGGTAGAGAAGCAGAGTCAGTCCAGGACTAGACTGGTAGAGAAGCAGGGAGTCAGTCCTGGACTAGACTGGTAGAGAAGCAGGGAGTCAGTCCTGGACTAGACTGGTGGAGAAGCAGGGAGTCAGTCCAAGCCACTGGCTGTCATTGGTGACCCCTCCCACCCTCTACACCTGCAGTTCTAGAAGCTTCCCTCTGGCTGGTGCTTCAGAACGCTCATGTCCAAGAAGAACGTGTTCTAACATTCACTCGTTCCTTGTGCTGTTGGACTACTAAATACAAAGTACATTGTATCAGTAGATGTACTTATCTATCTAGTCCAGTTGGGACAGCGGTCTCCAGAGTCCGTGTTAACGTCCTCTGTGTTGTTAGTGACCGTGTTAACGTCCTCTGTGTTGTTAGTATGCAACATGATGGACTGACTGGTTTGATCGGTAAGCTGCTCAGACAGCTGATGCTTAAAGTTAGAGAGGGAGATATAAGACTCCAGCTTCAGTGATTTTTGCAGTTCGTTCCGAAGAAGGTGTTGGCTTTGGGGGTGACCAGTGAAATATACCTGCTGGAGCGCGTGCTACGGGTGGGTGTTGCTATGGTGACCAGCGAGTTGAGATAAGGCGGGGCTTTACCAAGCAAAGACTTATAGATGACCTGGAGCCAGTGGGTTTGGCAACGAATATGAAGCGAGGACCAGAGACAGCATACAGGTCGCAGTGGTGGGTGGCATATGGGGCTTTGGTGACAAAACGGATGGCACTGTGATAGACTACATCCAGTTTGCTGAGTAGAGTGCTGGAGGCTATTTTGTAAATGACATCGCCTAAGTCAAGGATCGGTAGGATAGTCAGTTTTGGCAGCATGAGTGAGAGGCTTTGTTGCGAAATAGGAAGCCAATTCTAGATTTAACTTTGGATTGGAGATGTTTAATGTGAGTATGGAAGGAGAGTTTACAGTCTAACCAGACACCTAGATATTTATAGTTGTCCACATATTCTAGGTCAGAACCGTCCAGAGTAGTGATGCTAGTCGGGTGGGTGGGTAGCGATCGGTTGAAGAGCATGCATTTAGTTTTACTAGCGTTTAAGAGCAGTTGGAGGCCACGGAAGGAGAGTTGTATGGCATTGAAGCTGCTACAGTTAATTATAAGCATTTCCCATTTTCACTCAGCTAATACCCTGCTGCTAGTCTGTTCATGATCATTTCCCATTTTCACTCAGCTAATACCCTGCTGCTAGTCTGTTCATGATCATTTCCCATCTACGCTCAGCTAATACCCTGCTGCTAGTCTGTTTATGATCATTTCCCATATAGGCTCAGCTAATACCCTGCTGCTAGTCTGTTTATGATCATTTCCCATCTACGCTCAGCTAATACCCTGCTGCTAGTCTGTTCATGATCATTTCCCATCTACGCTCAGCTAATACCCTGCTGCTAGTCTGTTCATGATCATTTCCCATCTACGCTCAGCTAATACCCTGCTGCTAGTCTGTTCATGATCATTTCCCATCTACGCTCAGCTAATACCCTGCTGCTAGTCTGTTCATGATCATTTCCCATCTACGCTCAGCTAATACCCTGCTGCTAGTCTGTTCATGATCATTTCCCATCTACGCTCAGCTAATACCCTGCTGCTAGTCTGTTCATGATCATTTCCCAGTAAGGTCAGCTAATACCCTGCTGCTAGTCTGTTCATGATAATTTCCCAGTAAGGTCTACACCGGTTGTATTTGGCACATGTGAAACTGTAAAGTGATTTAGTAACACGCTCCATTTGGTTGTTATGACATTTAAATCTGTATAATAATAATAATAATAATAATAATAATAATAATAATAATATCATTTAGCAATTCCTTACAATTACACCGCATTAATTTCCGTTTCTAAAGTAGGCCTGTCATTTGAATAATTATTTTTACATCTCAAAATAAGACGTGCCCCCTCTCAACGACAGACTCCTTTTCAAGGCTAGCCTAGATGAATGCTAGATGTATTTTCGTAGCTAGCCTTCTTTTTGAATACCGTCAACAATAGACAGACAAATTGTTTTCCAGTGCCAAGTAAGACAACAGAGACGGTAGCCGATGTCATCTAACACATCCAGGGAATGTACGATTTATATTTTAAAAATGTACAACCTGTCAAAATAGGATCCAGAATTAGATGTATTTTATGGACATCTTTGTGTGTATCGGTTGTCTGTATTATTCACCCCCTGAGGAAGTGAGAACTCAAAACACTTAGCTGGATATTGCTAACTCTAAATGTGATCATGTTGCTAGACAGCCATGTTTTTTATTTAACTAGGCAAGTCAAGATTTTATTCTTATTTACAATGACGGCCAAAAGGCCTCCTGCGGGGACGGGGCTGGGGTTAAAAATACAAATATAGGACAAAACAAACAGACACGAGAGACACCACTACAGAAAAAGACCCAAGACAACAACATAACATGGCATCAACACAAGATGACAACATGGTATAAACATTATTGGTCACAGATAACAGCACAAAGGTCAAGAACGTAGAGACAACAATACATCACACAAAACAGCCACAACTGTCAGTAAGAGTGTCCATGATTGAGTCTTTGAATGAAGAGATGGAGATAAAACTGTCCAGTTTGAGTATTTGTTGCAGCTCGTTCCAGTCGCTAGCTGCAGCAAACTGAAAAGAGGAGCGACCCAGGGATGTGTGCTTTGGGGACCTTTAACAGAATGTGACTGGCAGAATGGTTGTTGTATGTGGAGGACGAGGGCTGCAGTAGATATCTCAGGGGGAGTGAGGCCTAAGAGGGTTTTATAAATAAGCATCAACCAGTGGGTCTTGCGACGGGTATACAGAGATGACCAGTTTACAGAGGAGTATAGAGTGCAGTGATGTATCCTATAAGGAGCATTGGTGGCAAATCTGATGGCCGAATGGTAAAGAACATCTAGCCGCGAGAGAGCACCCTTACCTGTTGATCTATAAATTATGTCTCCGTAATCTAGCATCTGAATCAGGGTTAGTTTGGCAGCTGGGGTGAAAGAGGAGCGATTACGATTGAGGAAACCAAGTCTAGATTTAACTTTAGCCTGCAGGTTTGATATGTGCTGAGAGAAGGACTGTGTACCATCTAGCCATACACCAAAGTACTTGTGAGGTGACTACCTCAAGCTCTAAACCCTCAGAGGTAGTAATAACACCTGTGGGGAGAGGGGCAGTCTTCTTACCAAACCACATGACCTTAGTTTTGGAGGTGTTCAGAACAAGGTTAAGGGCAGAGAAAGGTTGTTGGACACTAAGAAAGCTTTGTTGTAGAGCATTCAACACAAAATCCGGGGAGGGGCCAGCTGAGTATAAGACTGTGTCAACTGCATATAAATGGATGAGAGAGCTTCCTACTGCCTGAGCTATGTTGTTGATGTAAATTGAGAACAGAGTGGGGCCAAGGATTGAGCCTTGGGGTACTCCCTTAGTGACAGGTCGTGGCTGAGACAGCAGATGTTCTGACTTTATACACTGCACTCTTTGAGAGAGGTAGTTAGCAAACCAGGCCAAAGACCCCTCAGAGACACCAATACTCCTTAGCCGGCCCACCAGAATGGAATGGAATGGTCTACTGTATTAAAAGCTGTGGCCAAGCCAATAAAAACAGCAGCACAACATTGCTTAGAATCAAGGTCAATGGTGACATCATTGAGGACCTTTTTAGGGTTGCAGTGACACATCCATTACCTGAGCTGAAACCGGATTGCACACCAGAGAGAATACTATAGACATCAAGAAAGCCAGTCAGTTGATTATTGACATGTTTTTCCAACACGTTTGATAAACAGGTAAAATAGAAATAGGCCTATAACAGTTAGGATCAGCTTGATCTCCCCCTTTAAATAAAGGACGAACCGTGGCTGCCTTCCAACCAATGGGAACCTCCCCAGAGAGGAGAGACAGGTCAAAAAGGTCAGAGATGAAAATGGTCTGGGATGTAGGCTAATTGATAAATCAGTTAATTCCCAACCCTGCAGGCAGTCCCCCCACAGAGGGGGCAGTCCCTACCGCCACCCCCCCACAGAGGGGGCAGTCCCCAGCGCCACCCCCCCACAGAGGGGGCAGTCCCCAGCGCCACCCCATGGAACAATACAGTGATGTTTTGTACAAGGTGAAGGTTAGGAGGAGGGTCTGAGGTTAGGGTCAGGTCCTGAGGAGCAGTACAGTGAAGGTTACGCTCCGATCAGACCGACAGCGTCATTTAATCAATTCTACGTAATAACTACTGCAGTCAAACTTATTTCATTATCTAATCCAACATTTTGACTGGAGGTGTGTGCAACAGAAGTTCAACATTCACCCTTTTGCTACTATTTCTGTCAAGTCTACTCATACAGTTTGATACGATGGGATGAATCTGACGTACGCACCAAGCAGAACGAGGCAAGGCAAACGCAGCGTTCCAATCTGGTGTACCAGAAACGCAACGCGGCTGTCGGTCTGATCGAGGCGTTATAAGGGGTCAGGGGAGTTATATGTACCTCGGTAACAAAGATCCTGAAGAGCAGTACTGTGATGTACCAGGTGAGGAGGAGGAAGGTCCCACTGATCCACAGGTGGTACAGGAGGGACAGGTCCAATAGACTAGACACACTGTCCAGGGAATGGATTGAACTGGGAGGGGGAGACCAGAACACTTCTGTCATCTGGTTAGTCTGTCTTGATGCATGTACCATTCCATGTTGACATCAACAGTCCAGTTTCCCTGGAAACTAAACGTAGGACTTAAAATACATTAGGAAAGGAATATGAGGAGTCCCCTAGCAGTCGAGGGGGTGGGGTGGGGGGGGTCAGCTGCCTAGCAGTCGAGGGGGTAGGGGGGGGGGGGGGTCAGCTGCCTAGCAGTCGAGGGGGTAGGGGGGGGGGGGGGGTCAGCTGCCTAGCAGTCGAGGGGGTAGGGGGGGGGGGGGTCAGCTGCCTAGCAGTAGAGGGGGTGAGGGGTGGGGGGGTCAGCTGCCTAGCAGTCGAGGGGGTAGGGGGGGTCAGCTGCCAAGCAGTCGAGGGGGTGGGGGGGTCAGCTGCCTAGCAGTAGTGGGGGTGAGGGGGGGTCAGCTGCCTAGCAGTAGAGGGGGGGTGAGTTGCCTAGCAGTCGAGGGGGTGGGGTGAGCTACCTAGCAGTACAAGGGGTGAGGGGGGGGTCAGCTGCCTAGCAGTCGAGGGGGTGGGGGGGGTGGGGTCAGCGGCCTAGCAGTTGAGGGGGTGGGGTCAGCGGCCTAGCAGTCGAGGGGGTGGGGTCAGCTGCCTAGCAGTCGAGGGGGTGGGGTCAGCTGCCTAGCAGTCGAGGGGGTGGGGTCAGCTGCCTAGCAGTCGAGGGGGTGGGGTCAGCTGCCTAGCAGTCGAGGGGGTGGGGTCGGCTGCCTAGCAGTCGAGGGGGTGGGGTCAGCTGCCTAGCAGTCGAGGGGGTGGGGTCAGCTGCCTAGCAGTCGAGGGGTTGGGGTCAGCTGCCTAGCAGTCGAGGGGGTAGGGGGGGTCAGCTGCCTAACAGTAGAGGGGGTGAGGGGGGGGGGGGGTCAGCTGCCTAGCAGTAGTGGGGGTGAGGGGGGGGTCAGCTGCCTAGCAGTAGAGGGGGGGTGAGTTGCCTAGCAGTCGAGGGGGTGGGGTGAGCTACCTAGCAGTACAAGGGGTGAGGGGGGGGTCAGCTGCCTAGCAGTCGAGGGGGTGGGGTCAGCGGCCTAGCAGTCGAGGGGGTGGGGTCAGCTGCCTAGCAGTCGAGGGGGTGGGGTCAGCTGCCTAGCAGTCGAGGGGGTGCGGTCAGCTGCCTAGCAGTCGAGGGGGTGGGGTCAGCTGCCTAGCAGTCGAGGGGGTGGGGTCAGCTGCCTAGCAGTCGAGGGGGTGGGGTCAGCTGCCTAGCAGTCGAGGGGGTGTGGTCAGCTGCCTAGCAGTCGAGGGGGTGGGGGGGGGGTGGGGCAGATTTAAATAATACTGTGAGGTTAACCTGTTGATGCTGAGGTCAAGTGTTTTACAGATCCAGGCTCGTGGTGCATATCCTGAAAGACAGGGAGATAAACATCAATATATTTTGGACTACAGAACAGTTGGGAGACACCCCACTGAATAGCTCGTACACAAAGCCATGCCTGACTTGTCTCCTTACCCATGAAGAAATACAGCAGGAGGAAGCTCCTGAGACAGTAGAGGGCCTGAACAGCACTGGCCTTCACCACTAGGGGCAGAGCTCCCTTGAAGCGGAGGTACTTGTATTGCTGAAACATGAAAGCAGAGCAGTGGAGGCTGCTGAGGGGAGGAGGGCTCATGGTAAGGTCTGGATTGGAGCAAATGGAATCAAACAAAGATGTGGTTTCCATGGTTTCCATGTGGTCGATTCCATTGACTCCATTCCAGACCTCCTTATGAGCCGTCCTCCCCTCAGCAGCTTGAGGAGAACATGGCACTTCCTGATGTCTCATAACATAGTGCTATCAAAGGTCACAGAAACTATAATACCCAAACAGTAGTAGACATTGATGGGTTATGTTCAGTAGAGCACACTGTTGGAAAACATTATGTAACTGAAAACAATATTCCACGTTGTTATTGGAAAGATTCCGGTAGCACCTCTGTGTTTCACTTTCAACATTTTGTATCTACTGAACACAACCCAGCAATGTAGCAGTCATCCATTATCTTGTAGTTTTATACACTGAGCGTTTCTCTGGGACAGGAGTTCTCTGGGAAGAGGGGACAGGAGTTCTCTCTACCTGGGCCCAGTTTCCCGATAGAGCTTAAGCTTACAAGTGTTTTAACGATGCAGCGTTCCTACAATGGACGAATATGTATAATGAGTTTCACAAAACACCACGCAGAGAACGTTCGTCATGCGTCAAAACTGATGCCAGATCAGCTCCTAGAGAGATATTACCACTTAACGGCTGCAAACAGAGGCAGCTTCTTCTAATGCTTACCCAATAAAACTGCACTAAATCACAGATTCATTCAGCACATCACTGCACACGTTGTTACACATCATGAAATATAGTGAAGAAAATATCTGCCAACGTAGCAGACAAATACAACATCCACTTATTTCAATAGGAAGGATATACACTGCTCAAAAAAATAAAGGGAACACTAAAATAACACATCCTAGAACTGAATGAATGAAATATTCTTATTAAATACTTTTTTCTTTACATAGTTGAATGTGCTGACAACAGAAATCACACAAAAATTATCAATGGAAATCAAATGTATCAACCCACGGAGGTCTGGATTTGGAGTCACACTCAAAATTAAAGTGGAAAACCACACTACAGGCTGATCCAACTTTGATGTAATGTCCTTAAAACAAGTCAAAATGAGGCCCAGTAGTGTGTGTGGCCTCCACATGCCTGTATGACCTCCCTACAGCGCCTGGGTATGCTCCTGATGAGGTAGTGGATGGTCTCCTGAGGGATCTCCTCCCAGACCTGGACTAGAGCATCCACCAACTCCTGGACAGTCTGTGGTGCAACGTGGCGTTGGTGGATGGAGCGAGACATGATGTCCCAGATGTGCTCAATTGGATTCAGGTCTGGGGAACGGGCGGGCCAGTCCATAGCATCAATGCCTTCCTCTTGCAGGAACTGCTGACACACTCCAGCCACATGAGGTCTAGCATTGTCTTGCATTAGGAACCCAGGGCCAACCGCACCAGCATACGGTCTCACAAGGGGTCTGAGGATCTCATCTCGGTACCGAATGGCAGTCAGGCTACCTCTGGCGAGCACATGGATGGCTGTGCGGCCCCTCAAAGAAATGCCACCCTACACCATGACTGACCCACCGCCAAACCGGTCATGCTGGAGGATGTTGCAGGCAGCAGAACGTTCTCCACACTCTGTCACGTCTGTCACATGTGCTCAGTGTGAACCTGCTTTCATCTGTGAAGAGCAGAGGGCGCCAGTGGCGAATTTGCCAATCTTGGTGTTCGCTGGCAAATGCCAAACGTCCTGCACGGTATTGGGCTGTTAGCACAACCCCCACCTGTGGACGTCGGGCCCTCATACCACCCTCACGGAGTCTGTTTCTGACCATTTGAGCAGACACATGCACATTTGTGGCCTGCTGGAGGTAATTTCAGAACCACTCCTTTATTGGGGGTGTCTTGCTAATTGCCTATGATTTCCACCTGTTGTCTATTCCATTTGCACAACAGCATGTGAAATTTATTGTCAATCAGTGTTGCTTCCTAAGTGGACAGTTTGATTTCACAGAAGTGTGATTGACTTAGAGTTACATTGTGTTGTTTAAGTGTTCCCTTAATTTTTTTGAGCAGTGTAGTATACGTTTATATGGTATACTATATACCATATAAACGTATACTATATATGTTTAAATTTGTACATGTTTATATGGTATATAGTATGTTTATATGGTATATGGTATATGTGTGCTCCAGCAGGTATATCTCTCTAGTCACCCCCAAAACCAATTATTTCTTTGGCCGCCTCTCCTTCCAGTTCTCTGCTGCCAATGACTGGAACGAACTACCAAAATCTCTGAAACTGGAAACACTTATCTCCCTCACTAGCTGTAAGCACCAGCTGTCAGAGCAGCTCACAGATTACTGCACCTGTACATAGCCCACCTATAATTTAACCCAAACAACTACCTCTTTCCCAACTGTATTTAATTAATTTATTTATTTATTTTGCTCCTTTGCACCCCATTATTGTTATTTCTACTTTGCACATTCTTCCACTGCAAATCTACCATTCCAGTGTTTTACTTGCTATATTGTATTTACCTTGCCACCATGGCCTTTTTTGCCTTTACCTCCCTTATCTCACCCCATTTGCTCACATCGTATATAGACTTGTTTATACTGTGTTATTGACTGTATGTTTGTTTTACTCCATGTGTAACTCTGTTGTTGTTTGTGTCGAACTGCTTTGCTTTATCTTGGTCAGGTCGCAATTGTAAATGAGAACTTGTTCTCAACTAGCCTCCCTGTTTAAATAAAGGTGAAATTTTTTAAAAAATGTAAAAAAATTATATGGTATATGTTTATATGGTATAGAGTATATGTTTATATGGTATATAGTATATGTTTATATAGTATATGTTTATATGGTATATAGTATATGTTTATATAGTATATGTTTATATGGTATATAGTATATGTTTATATGGTATAGAGTATATGTTTATATGGTATATAGTATATGTTTATATAGTATATGTTTATATGGTATATAGTATATGTTTATATAGTATATGTTTATATGGTATATAGTATATGTTTATATGGTATAGAGTATATGTTTATATGGTATATAGTATATGTTTATATAGTATATGTTTATATGGTATATAGTATATGTTTATATGGTATATAGTATATGTTTATATGGTATATAGTATATGTTTATATGGTATATAGTATATGTTTAGATGGTATATAGTATATGTTTAGATGGTATATGTTTATATGGTATATAGTATATGTTTAGATGGTATATGTTTAGATGGTATATAGTATATGTTTAGATGGTATATGTTTATATGGTATATAGTATATGTTTAGATGGTATATGTTTAGATGGTATATAGTATATGTTTATATAGTATATAGTATATGTTTAGATGGTATATGTTTAGATGGTATATAGTATATGTTTAGATGGTATATAGTATATGTTTAGATGGTATATGTTTATATGGTATATTTTTAGATGGTATATGTTTATATGGTATATGTTTATATGGTATATGGTAAATGTCTATATAGTATATGGTATATGTCTATGGTATATAGTATATGTCTATGGTATATACTATATGTTTATATAGTATATGGTATATGTTTATATGGTATATGTTTAGATGGTATATAGTATAAGTTTATATGGTATATGTTTATATGGTATATAGTATATGTTTATATGGTATATGTTTAGATGGTATATAGTATATGTTTATATTTATTTATTTTATTTTATTTTACCTTTATTTAACCAGGTAGGCAAGTTGAGAACAAGTTCTCATTTACAATTGCGACCTGGCCAAGATAAAGCAAAGCAGTTCGACACAAACAACAACACAGAGTTACACATGGAGTAAAACAAACATACAGTCAATAATAAAGTATAAACAAGTCTATATACAATGTGAGCAAATGAGGTGAGAAGGGAGGTAAAGGCAAAAAAAGGCCTTGGTGGCAAGGTAAATACAATATAGCAAGTAAAACACTGGAATGGTAGTTTTGCAATGGAAGAATGTGCAAAGTAGAAATAAAAATAATGGGGTGCAAAGGAGCAAAATAAATAAATAAATTAAATACAGTTGGGAAAGAGGTAGTTGATAGGGCTAAATTATATGTGGGCTATGTACAGGTGCAGTAATCTGTGAGCTGCTCTGACAGTTGGTGCTTAAAGCTAGTGAGGGAGATAAGTGTTTCCAGTTTCAGAGATTTTTGTAGTTCGTTCCAGTCATTGGCAGCAGAGAACTGGAAAGAGAGGCGGCCAAAGAAAGAATTGGTTTTGGGGGTGACTAGAGAGATATACCTGCTGGAGCGTGTGCTACAGGTGGGAGATGCTATGGTGACCAGCGAGCTGAGATAAGGGGGGACTTTACCTAGCAGGGTCTTGTAGATGACATGGAGCCAGTGGGTTTGGCGACGAGTATGAAGCGAGGGCCAGCCAACGAGAGCGTACAGGTCGCAATGGTGGGTAGTGTATGGGGCTTTGGTGACAAAACGGATTGCACTGTGATAGACTGCATCCAGTTTGTTGAGTAGGGTATTGGAGGCTATTTTGTAAATTACATCGCCAAAGTCGAGGATTGGTAGGATGGTCAGTTTTACAAGGGTATGTTTGGCAGCATGAGTGAAGGATGCTTTGTTGCGAAATAGGAAGCCAATTCTAGATTTAACTTTGGATTGGAGATGTTTGATATGGGTCTGGAAGGAGAGTTTACAGTCTAACCAGACACCTAAGTATTTGTAGTTGTCCACGTATTCTAAGTCAGAGCCGTCCAGAGTAGTGATGTTGGACAGGCGGGTAGGTGCAGGTAGTGATCGGTTGAAGAGCATGCATTTAGTTTTACTTGTATTTAAGAGCAGTTGGAGGCCACGGAAGGAGAGTTGTATGGCATTGAAGCTTGCCTGGAGGGTTGTTAACACAGTGTCCAAAGAAGGGCCGGAAGTATACAGAATGGTGTCGTCTGCGTAGAGGTGGATCAGAGACTCACCAGCAGCAAGAGCGACCTCATTGATGTATACAGAGAAGAGAGTCGGTCCAAGAATTGAACCCTGTGGCACCCCCATAGAGACTGCCAGAGGTCCGGACAACAGACCCTCAGATTTGACACACTGAACTCTATCAGAGAAGTAGTTGGTGAACCAGGCGAGGCAATCATTTGAGAAACCAAGGCTGTTGAGTCTGCCGATGAGGATGTGGTGATTGACAGAGTCGAAAGCCTTGGCCAGATCAATGAATACGGCTGCACAGTAATGTTTCTTATCGATGGCATGGTATATATATGGTATATAGTATATGTTTATATGGTATATGGTATATGTTTAGATGGTATATAGTATGTTTATATGGTATATAGTATATGTTTAGATGGTATATAGTATATGTTTAGATGGTATATAGTATATGTTTATATAGTATATGGTATATAGTATATGTTTATATGGTATATGTTTAGATGGTATATGTTTAGATGGTATATAGTATATGTTTATATGGTATATAGTATATGTTTATATAGTATATGGTATATAGTATATGTTTATATGGTATATGTTTAGATGGTATATGTTTAGATGGTATATAGTATATGTTTATATGGTATATAGTATATGTTTAGATGGTATATAGTATATGTTTAGATGGTATATAGTATATGTTTAGATGGTATATAGTATATGTTTAGATGGTATATAGTATATGTTTAGATGGTATATAGTATATGTTTAGATGGTATATAGTATACGTTTATATGGTATGTCTATATGGTATATAGTATATGTTTAGATGGTATATAGTATACGTTTAGATGGTATATGTTTAGATGGTATATAGTATACGTTTAGATGGTATATGTTTAGATGGTATATAGTATACGTTTAGATGGTATATAGTATATGTTTAGATGGTATATAGTATATGTTTAGATGGTATATGTTTATATGGTATATAGTATACGTTTAGATGGTATATGTTTAGATGGTATATAGTATACGTTTAGATGGTATATGTTTAGATGGTATATAGTATACGTTTAGATGGTATATGTTTATATGGTATATAGTATACGTTTATATGGTATGTCTATATGGTATATAGTATATGTTTAGATGGTATATGTTTAGATGTTTAGATGGTATATAGTATATGTTTAGATGGTATATAGTATATGTTTAGATGGTATATGGTATATGTTTATATGGTATATGTTTATATGGTATATGTTTATATGGTATATGTTTAGATGGTATATGTTTAGATGGTATATGTTTAGATGGTATATGTTTAGATGGTATATAGTATATGTTTATATGGTATATGTTTATATGGTATATAGTATATGTTTATATGGTATATAGTATACGTTTAGAATCTAAACTTTAGATGGTATATAGTATACGTTTAGATGGTATATGTTTAGATGGTATATAGTATATGTTTAGATGGTATATAGTATATGTTTAGATGGTATATAGTATATGTTTAGATGGTATATGTTTATATGGTATATAGTATATGTTTAGATGGTATATAGTATTCGTTTAGAATCTAAACTTTAGATGGTATATAGTATACGTTTAGATGGTATATGTTTAGATGGTATATGTTTATATGGTATATGTTTAGATGGTATATGTTTAGATGGTATATAGTATATGTTTAGATGGTATATGTTTAGATGGTATATAGTATATGTTTAGATGGTATATGTTTAGATGGTATATGTTTATATGGTATATGTTTAGATGGTATATGTTTAGATGGTATATAGTATATGTTTATATGGTATATATTATATGGTATATGTTTAGATGGTATATAGTATATGTTTATATAGTATATGGTATATAGTATATGTTTATATAGTATATGTTTATATGGTATATAGTATATGTTTATATGGTATATAGTATATGTTTAGATGGTATATGTTTAGATGGTATATAGTATATGTTTATATGGTATATAGTATATGTTTATATGGTATATGTTTATATGGTATATGTTTAGATGGTATATGTTTAGATGGTATATGTTTAGATGGTATATGTTTAGATGGTATATAGTATATGTTTATATAGTATATGTTTATATAGTATATGTTTATATAGTATATGTTTATATGTTTATATAGTATATGTTTATATGGTATATGTTTCTATGGTATATAGTATATGTTTATATGGTATATAGTATATGTTTAGATGGTATATGTTTAGATGGTATATAGTATATAGCATATGTTTAGATGGTATATGTTTAGATGGTATATGTTTAGATGGTATATAGTATATATTATATGGTATATATTATATGGTATATAGTATATGTTTATATAGTATATGGTAGCCAGCCAGCCAGCCAGCCAGCCAGCCAGCCAGCCAGCCAGCCAGCCAGCCAGCCAGCCAGCCAGCCAGCCAGCCATCCATCATTGAAGGTTTTGTAAACGACTTGAGCTGCAACAGATTTCCACAAATTGCTACTAACCTTATGATAATGACATAATGAAACATCTGTTCACAAAAAACATTATTCTCACATAGTGGTATTAAACACTAAAACACAGGAATTAGTGGTTTTGGGTAGACATTAAATTTAAGATGCTTTTGGGAAACCGGGCCCAGGATAAAAAGAGATAGGAAGTAAAGAGACAGTATGTACCTGCATGGTGTGGAAAGAAACGTAGTTCATGTTGTAGACCACTCCCACCAGGCTGTGGCTGTAGCCAATGAAGGCCCCCGCGAGCAGCAGCACCAGGTGGTATTCATTCAGGCACATCTCAGGACCACTACTACTGTAACCAACACAACAGACAGACAGATATATTTGAACGGAGCTTTGCTCAATCATGAGGCATCGAAGAAGAAGAAAAAAGGAAGGAAGAAAAGAAATAAGAAAGTAGTAAGAAATCAACCAAAAAAATTAAATCCCTTCTAGACAATTTCCTAGGCAAAATGTTTCACTGTAATAGTGAAGGTGTAAACTTGGCAGTAGAAAACATAAAACAGTAAATTTGACTTCTTAGCTTCCCTATCAAATATAAAAAAAAAGTCAACAAAATTAACAATTTCAAATGGTGTTGAAATGCAAAAACCTAAGAAAGAAATTGAGAAACCTGTCCAACCAAAAACAGCGATCCAGAAAACTTGAGTCTACGCCTTCACTATGGTGAGTCACTAAAACAATACAGAAATACACTTCGGGAAAAGAAGGAACAGCACGTCAGAAATCAGCTCAACACGAGTGAAGAAACAAACAAGCAAAACAAAAGAGGCATAGTCTCCGTGCTTTGCTGATTTAAAAAAAAATCCTACTACTCAAATTTGGCATGCAAAACAAAACAAATTGATGGAAAGTGGTGTTGGGAAAAAAAAAGAACATACGACTTTATAAAATCCATGTACACAAAGAAAAATAGGCCAAACACACATCTTTCCACAGGGCCGTGGGGTGAGACAGGGATGCAGTTTAAGCCCCACCATCTTCAACATGTCTATCAAAATATTGGCGAGTGCACCAGAACATTCTGCAGCACCCGGCCTCACTCTACTAGAATCTGAAGTCAAATGTCTACCGTTTGCTGATGATCTGGTTCTTCTCTCCTCAACCAACAGCAGCACCTAGATCTTCTGCACAGATTCTGTCAGACCTGGGCCCTGACAGTGAATCTCAGTAAGACCAAAATAATGGTGTTCCAAAAAAAAGGTCCAGTTGCCAGGACCACAAATACAAATTCCATCTAGACACCGTTGCCCTAGAGCACAAAAAAATACGAAACATACCTCAGCCTAAACATCAGTAACTTCCACAAAGCTGTGAACGATCTGAGAGACAAGGCAAGAAGGGTCTTCTATGCCATCAAAAGGAACATCAAATCCGACATACCAATTAGGATCTGGCAAAAAATACTTGAATCAGTTACAGAACCCATTACCCTTTATGGTTGTGAGGTCTGGGGTCCGCTCACCAACCAAGAAATCACAAAATGGGACAAACACCAAATTAAGACTCTGCATACAGAATTCTGCAAAAAATATCCTCCGTGTACAACATAGAACACCAAATAATGCATGCAGAGGAGAATTTGGCCAATACCCACTAATTCTCAAAATTCAGAAAATAAATTCTACAACCACCTAAAAAAGGAAGCGATTCCCAAACCTTCCATAACAAAGCCATCACCCACAGAGAAACTAACCTGGAGAAGAGTCCCCTAAGCAAGCTGGTCCTGGGGCTCTGTTCACCAACACACCCCACAGAGCCCCAGGACAGCAACAACTAGACCAAGCCAAATCATGAGAAAACAAAAAGATAATTACTTGAGACATTTGGAATAACTAACAAAGAAACAGAGCAAACTAGAATGTTATTTGGCCCCAAACAGAGAGTACACAGTGGCAGAATACCTGACCACTGTGACTGACCCAAACTTAAGGAAAGCTTTGACTATGTACAGACTCAGTGAGCATAGCCTTGCTATTGAGAAGACAGGCTATGTGCTCACTGCCCACAAAATAAGGTGGAAACTGAGCTGCACTTCCTAACCTCCTGCCAAATGTATAACCATAGAGACACATATTTCCCACAGATCCACAAAGAATTTGAAAATAAATCACATTTTGCCAAACTCCCATATCTACTGGGTGAAATAGGCAGGTAGCCTAGTGGTTAGAGCGTTGGGCCAGTAACCAGCAGGTAGCCTAGTGGTTAGAGCAGGTAGCCTAGTGGTTAGAGCGTTGGGCCAGTAACCAGCAGGTAACCTAGTGGTTAGAGCGTTGGGCCAGTAACCAGCAGGTAGCCTAGTGGTTAGAGTGTTGGGGCGGCAGGGTAGCCTAGTGGTTAGAGTGTTGGGGCGGCAGGGAAGCCTAGTGGTTAGAGTGTTGGGGCGGCAGGGTAGCCTAGTGGTTAGAGTGTTGGGGCGGCAGGGTAGCCTAGTGGTTAGAGTGTTGGGGCGGCAGGGAAGCCTAGTGGTTAGAGTGTTGGGGCGGCAGGGTAGCCTAGTGGTTAGAGTGTTGGGGCGGCAGGGTAGTCTAGTGGTTAGAGTGTTGGGGCGGCAGGGAAGCCTAGTGGTTAGAGTGTTGGGGCGGCAGGGAAGCCTAGTGGTTAGAGTGTTGGGGCGGCAGGGAAGCCTAGTGGTTAGAGTGTTGGGGCGGCAGGGTAGCCTAGTGGTTAGAGTGTTGGGGCGGCAGGGTAGCCTAGTGGTTAGAGTGTTGGGGCGGCAGGGTAGCCTAGTGGTTAGAGTGTTGGGGCGGCAGGGAAGCCTAGTGGTTAGAGTGTTGGGGCGGCAGGGAAGCCTAGTGGTTAGAGTGTTGGGGCGGCAGGGTAGCCTAGTGGTTAGAGTGTTGGGGCGGCAGGGTAGCCTAGTGGTTAGAGTGTTGGGGCGGCAGGGTAGCCTAGTGGTTAGAGTGTTGGGGCGGCAGGGTAGTCTAGTGGTTAGAGTGTAGAGGCGGCAGAGTAGCCTAGTGGTTAGAGTGTAGAGGCGGCAGGGTAGCCTAGTGGTTAGAGTGTTGGGGCGGCAGGGTAGCCTAGTGGTTAGAGTGTTGGGGCGGCAGGGTAGCCTAGTGGTTAGAGTGTTGGGGCGGCAGGGTAACCTAGTGGTTAGAGTGTTGGGGCGGCAGGGTAGCCTAGTGGTTAGAGTGTTGGGGCGGCAGGGTAGCCTAGTGGTTAGAGTGTTGGGGCGGCAGGGTGGCCTAGTGGTTAGAGTGTTGGGCCAGTAACCGAAAGGTTGCTGGATTGAATCCCTAAACTGACAAGGTACAAATCTGTCGTTCTGCCCCTGAACAAGGCAGTTAACCCACTGTTCCTAGGCGGTCAATTGTAAATAATAATTTGTTCTTAACCTTTATTTAACTCGGCAAGTCAGTTAAATAAAAATGAAATCCCACAGTGTGACATCACAGCAGCAAGATGTGTGACCTGTTGCCTCAAGAAAAGCACAACCAGTGAAGAACAAACACCATTGTAAATACAACACATATTTAAATTAATTTCCACCCCTGTGTGTATGCCAGGTAAACCTAAACATGTGTGGTGTCTCACCTCTCATCCTGTGTACAGGGGTGCCCCAAGGACCTGTAGCGCCCTCCGATGGTGAAGGCACAACACCAAGCTACTACAACACCCATGATGCAGTGCACCAGTGAGTGGACGAACTGACGGGGGTGGAGCACCTGACCCAGGAGGGCGATCTTGGAACAGGCGATGGATGGGACCACTTGTGGGAATCAATCAATTAATCAAACAATTAGTAAAACAGGGTGAATGCTGGGACTGTTGTCCCAGGACATTGGCACCTCCATATACAGGGTGAATGCTGGGACTGTTGTCCCAGGACGTTGTCACCTCCATATACAGGGTGAATGCTGGGACTGTTGTCCCAGGACATTGGCACCTCCATAGCCTGATTCAATCTCAAGAGATGGAGTGCAGCAATCACCTCAGGCTCCTTCCACTCAGAAGTGTGATCCCCTGGGAGAACCCTTCAGCTACTGGCTCACCTGTGTAATACTCCAGGTTGAAGAAGCCCACCATCAATACCACTCCACATAGCAGAATAAAGGAGAAGATGGCACTGGCACTGGTCAATAGGGACAGGCATTCTGGAAGCAGACAACACATAATTAATAGCATTCTAGAACGAGACATTAGAATAATGTGCTTACAAGCAGTCTCCGACATAACTGTCTCAGCTGGTAAGTAAGGTAAGTTAGTCTGACTGGCTACACAGCCAGAGACCGACTACAGTAAGGTAAGTTAGTCTGACTGGCTACACAGCCAGAGACCGACTACAGTAAGGTAAGTTAGTCTGACTGGCTACACAGCCAGAGAACGACTACAGTAAGGTCAGTTAGTCTGACTGGCTACACAGCCAGAGACCGACTACAGTAAGGTAAGTTAGTCTGACTGGCTACACAGCCAGAGACCGACTACAGTAAGGTAAGTTAGTCTGACTGGCTACACAGCCAGAGAACGACTACAGTAAGGTAAGTTAGTCTGACTGGCTAGAGTGAACTAATACATTTTGACATTGTGTACTAGGTGAGTGTATTGGCTTGTGAAAGGTTCTCTTACCTGACATCCAGAGTATCGGGTGAAACAGACTGAATCTGCTGAGAAGAACAAACAGAGCTGTGGTGGGCAGCAGCAGCAGGACAGACCACGCCATACTGGCTACTGCTCTCCAACATATCACCTGGAAACACCAACATTCATACCGCAGATACAATGCATCACATTGGGTAGTGACTGGTGTGCCAGAATTGTGTTACCTGAAAATGTTAGCCTGAATAAGTCTAGCCGAGGAACGCTGAACTCTGTTCTCTTTTATCGAGGTGGAGTTGAGTTCTGATAACTGGTCGCGTGATTTGCTAGCAACAACATTGAGACACCGTCAGTCGATGCTTGTAAGAAAAACGCCAATTCTGAAAACGATTACCTGTAACTGTTTGTTCTGTACAAATCGCATTTCTCCCCCAGTGTGCAGAAATTAATACTAGAAAAAGATATATTTAAAACTTCCCGAATACAACCACTGGCTTTTTCCCCTCATTTGTGTTACTCATCTCAGTGAATGGCGCAAAGTTGTACATAACAAACATAGGTACAGGTCAGGGTTTTCAGAATTGACATTTTTACAAGCGTCGACTGATGTCGCCTCAATGTTGTTTCTAGCAAATCGCACTCCACCTCGATACAAGTGACCCCCATTGAGTGTTCTTCAGCGAGAACAAACCTGTCCCTCTACTAGGGCTGCAAAGGGTCTGAAATATTCCACCTCGATACAAGTGAACCCCATTGAGTGTTCTTCAGCGAGAACAAACCTGTCCCTCTACTAGGGCTGCAAAGGGTCTGAAATATTCCAGTAAATTTCCAGGATTTTTCCATGGGAAGTTCAGCCCGGGAATTTGGAGAATTTTGCTTAAATACATTTATTTTTAAAAGTTAGCTTATAACCTTCAACATTTTTTGTGTGGGATACACATAAGGCAATTCTAGGTCTTGTGCCATATGTTGGTTAAACTATCCCCAATTCAATGGAATTGCAACCCTCTGCATGCACAGTGCATTCTTCCATCACATGTGCAGCTGATTCTCAAGATCTTGCACACTAATGAGATGCTAATGAGTCCACACTACTACACTGTCTGAGCCAAGGACTACATGCTTTCTGGTAAGTTATGATTACAATACTGGGTGGGGTGAATATATTTTATACGACATACATAATTTTTTGTTAACTAGTAAATAGTAGCCTACAGCAAAGTGTGTTTAAATCATTTCTAACTTGTTAACAATTTCTGCTAGTTAGTTTTTGCTACCATTTGGTTTTTAGCTCGATTGAGCCTGCTAACTGAGGAGTGTTAATTCACCTGTTTCCATACATGTTTCATTTTAAAACATCTTACAAAGGAGTTGTTTAATCTAACTGCTTAACTATTTATCTATACATGGAATTGTATTTGTTGTTTTTTTTCAACTAATTTTGTTATAATCTTTACAGGAAAATGCCACATCTGATGTGTGGAGACATTTCACTGTAACTAATGTAGTAGGAAAAGCTGTGTACATTTGCAAATAGTGTGGCAAATCGTATGTGAAGAATGCAACAAAGATGCAGAATCATCTGGCCAAGTGCATAAAGTTCCCTCAGCGCTCACAACAAGCAACCTCTGACAAAAGCCCCTCTACTTCTATTCGAGGTGAAAATGATGAATCAGACACCATATCGATAGTCAACAGCTCATGGTCCTCCTGGAATTCAAAGTTTTTTGGACTCAATGGAGGAACGTAGTCAGAGAAATGCTGATGAATGTCTTGCTCGAGCTATGTATGCAACTGGTTCACCTCTGATGCTCACAGGCAATGTGTATTGGAAGAGATTTCTGAATGTTCTTCGCCCAGCATACACCCCTCCAACCAGTATTCTACAAGAGCACAGACACAAGGGACAACAGACACACCGATCTCTACATTGCAGATGAGCTGAAGGCAGTCATCAATGAACTTGGACCACAGAAGGTATTTGCACTGGTGACAGACAATGCTGCGAACATGAAGGCTGCTTGGTCTAAAGTGGAGGAGTCCTACCCTCACATCACACCCATTGGCTGTGCTTCTCATGCATTGAATCTGCTCCTCGAGGACATCATGGCACTGAAAACAATGGATACACTCTACAAGAGAGCCAAGGAAATGCTTAGGTATGTGAAAGGTCATCAAGTTATACCAGCAATCTACCTCACAAAGTGAGAATAATAAGAGCACCACATTGAAGCTGCCCAGCAACACAGTCTCATGTTTGACAATCTCCGCAATCTGCCGATATGGACAGCCCCATCAAGAGGATCCTCCAGGATGATATATTTTGGGAGAGAGTGGTAACCAGCCAGAAACTCCTGAAACCTATAGCAGTAGCCATTGTACGGGTTGAGGGAGACAATGCCATCCGGTCTGATGTTCAGACTCTGCTTGCAGATTTAAGAGAAGAAATCCGTACTGCCCTGCTCACTTCACTGTTGCTCCAAGCAGAGGAAACTGCAGTTCTGAAATACATCAAAAAGCATGCAAGACTTCTGCCTGAAGCCCATAGACGTCACAGCGTACATGTTGGACCCCAAGTGCGCTGGTAAGAGCATCCTGTCTGGTGCAGAGATCAACAAGGCCTATGGTGTCATCACTACCGTGTCTCGCCACCTTGGCCTGGATGAGGGCAAGGTTCTTGGCAGTCCAACATATCTCATCAGCCACCTGGTGGAAGGGACTTTGTGGATCTGATGGTCTTTCCCCTGTTGCCTCCATTATCCTCCAAATCCCACCTATATCAGCCACCTCAAGAGTGCAACTGGTCCTAGTTTGGGAACACACACCACAGCACGCAACAGGTTGACCAATACAAGGGGATGATGTTTTGGTGGCCATCCGGGCAAATGTGAGGCTTTTTGAGTCTGACAACGAGACATCGTCAACAAGGTTGGAAAGTGACAGTGAAGATGAGGCCTCAGAGTCTGATGTTCAAGAGGTGGACATTGAGGAGGTCCAGGGAGAAGACATGGAAGCCTGAGAGGACGACAACCAAAGCTTTAGTTTCTAGACCATCATTTTACAGATGTTGAAAACGTTTTTTTGGGGAGATGCGATGGATCATTCAATATTCCCTTTTGTTGTTCTGTCAAATCACCCCATGTAAAGAGTCAACTAATTTAATTAAAGTTAAATTCCTAACTACTGTTTTTTTTTTTTCTATAGGAAGGATTTAATCATTTGCAATTGTCTCCATACGATATGGTAAATATATCCAATGCAAAAAAATATCTACATTTAAATGCTATTAATATTAATTTGCATATTTTCCTGTTAATTCACATTCATTTCCACGGAAGGTTTCCACCTCTGAATATTCCCCAAAATGTGCAACCCTACTGGTGACACGGTCAGTGATTTATTTAGAATTCAAGGGACTCTTAACCAGTATGGCTACCACAGCATTCTGCAGCGATACACCATCCCATCTGGTTTGCGCTTAGTGGGACTATCATTTGTTTTTCAACAGGTCTATGACCCAAAACACACATCCAGGCTGTGTAAGGCCTATTTGACCAAGAAGGAGAGTGATTGAGTCCTGGCATCCACAATCACCCGACCTCAACACAATTTGAGATGGTTTGGGATGAGTTGGACCGCCTAGTGAAGGAAAAGTAGACAACAAGTGCTCAACATATGTGGGAACTCCTTCAAGACTGTTGGAAAAGCATTCCTCATGAAGCTGGTTGAGAGAATGCCAAGAGTGTGCAAAGCTGTCATCAAGGCAAAGGGTGGCTATTTTAAGAATATAAAATGTATTTTTGCTTACTACGTGATTCCATGTGTTATTTCATAAATGTTGATGTCTTCACGATTATTCTACAATTTAGAAACTCAAAAATAAAGAAAAACCCTTGAATGAGTTAGTGTGTAGAAACTTTTGCCTGAAATTATGACCCCTTCCTCAGTAGCCTAATTGATGCAGGCTACTGGGAAACACAAGCACTTCTTACCTCAAATCGCTTCGCTATTCATGTTGAATAAATTAGTCTTCATTTGAACTAAGCAAGCTGCTAAATAGTTCAGTTTACGTCAGGGGCTATAGGCTACCTGCTTTTATCTAAGCGAACCCTGGCAAAACTGAATCACAATCATCAACCCAGATTTTAGTCTGTAGCTTATGCCTATTGATATGAGAAGTCAATCTCAGGAAGTGGGACATTTGAAACGGTTTATAGTATTAACATATGTCACATAATAACAGCTAAATTGCCAGAAAATTAACATTTTAAAGGAAGTCCAAGTGGTTCTTGCTCAGAGATTGAGATCCTCGGTCCAACTTTCATCACTCAAACTCTCCTGTTGGATTCATCTATGTTACGGACATAAGCAAAGGGGATTTATTTACAATTTATTTACAATTCAGGTTTTATACCTGAATTCCGATTGACTGAAAGCGGCGGTACACCAGACCATATCCCATGGGGTATGAGAAAATATGACTTTTAAATTGCGTTGGTACACAGTTTATTATAGCAATAAGGCACCCCGGGGGGTTGTGGTCAATATATCACGGCTAAGAGCTGTATCCCGGCACTCAGCTTTGCGTCATGCTTAGCATACCCCCTTGTGCCTTTTTTCTTAATCATAGCAGTCAAACGAGCGAAATCGACATCCATTGATGGAAACTGATCTGGCGAGTTTAATAAGGGTGAATTATTTTCTCAGTCATAGCTTGCAATAACTATTATTTTGAGTTAACACGAATTACACTTCTAATGTCGTTACAAGTTACTATGTTATTCCTTCTAATTGGATCGATAACATTATGGGAAAGGGTTTTGTTGTATAAATATGGCAACTCCACTCTTGCTGTGAAAAACAAACTATTGGGCTGGTTTCCAGGCGTTATGTGCGGGTTTTGAGTGGTATGTATTGGGCTAGAAATTGTAGCTTGGATCCAGACCCTTCGGTCAAAGCTGAATGCTACGTTAAACTACTAAGTTACCTAGTTTATGTGAAACTTGAAAATATAGCTAGCTTTTCTACGATTACAGACAGCCAACAACAACTTGTGTTGTTATACTGTGTTGTTATACTAGCAATGAAATATATACTTGTTATACTTGTGTTGTTATACTAGCAAGGAAATGTAGCTACTGTTACTAGCTAGCTAGCTAGTTAGTTAATAGCAAAGCTAGCTAACTGTAATTGGGTAACTAACTAGCTAGCTGTGGTTTAGTTGTTTAAATAGGGCAGTGCTTACCTTACGAACGAACCAACAACTTTGATCCGATGAAAACATTTTGATTCGATATAAAGATTTTTGATGAGACTGCAAAAAAAAAGAAAGGTGTTTAAAAAAAACAAATTATGCCAGCTAGTTGTCAAAATCCTAGAGAATATTCCACTTCTGTGCAGTTTCTCGTATAAGCGCGGCACATGCATTCAAAGGACATGTCAGGACCCCCCTTTTTCAAAGTCTGTCCAGAGAGACGAAAGCATGAAGAAGAGAGGCTGAAACTGCTTCTCAGAGACAAATCCACACCACGATTGTAAAGCGACGTCATGGCGACGCTGGCTGATGAAGAACATGCGTAGAAAACACTTCATCCGGTCTCGCCGCCGAACTGCGCGTGTGCATGCCGTCAAAAATCAAAGGCACTCTCCATCGATATAAAATATGTTTTTTTAAAGAAAATTAAAACATGTCACTTTCACGACGTTGGAGTAATAACATGTTCAACTACTTAAGACTTTGGCCCGAATCTCGGTTCTGCCTTTAGATTTTGAGAAAATTAATAATTCATGAATACTTTTTTCACTTCTCTCATTGACTTGTCAAACGCCAAACCCCGGCCGATTCTGTTTGGTCCGTTTCGGAAGCGTTCCCGGAAGGGTCGTGATGTTGCGCCTCTTGGGTTTTAGAAACTCTGTGGTCTGTCACATAGAAATTAGGTGGTGGGCCGAAGCCTAAAAACGTGAAGTTGATCGATCCCCGTCGAGGAAGGATCTGATATTTTGTATATGACAGTACAACATTCTTATGATGACTATAACATTTGTTGGCACCTTAACTTGTCATAAAATGTATATTTCAACACCCTGTCTACTCAGGCAAATTTACAAACTGCTAATCTTGGAACCAATAGGATCTCCCGTACATACCCCTCGTGATGAAGACAGCCAATGGATGTAGGATGAAACACAGCCTCCAATGAAAACTCGAGCTGCTTCTTGTGCGTGTGTGTGCGTGCGCGTGCGCCAGAGACGGAAATAAGATCTGTTTTGGAGTGATATGTGCAGCATGCAATTGGAATTGTCCTGAACGTATGAAGAGGAAACACCGTTGACCAGTGGTGTAAAAAGTATCCAATTGTGATACTTGAGTAAAAGTATAGATACCATAATAGAAAGTTACTCAAGTAAAAGTGAAAGTTACCCAGTAAATCCTACTTGAGCAAAAGTCTAAAAGTATTTAGTTTTAAATATACTTAAGAATCAAAATAAATTGTAATTGATAAAATATACTTAAGTATCCAAAGTAAAAGTAAAAATCATTTCAAATTCCTTATATTAAACAAAGCAAACGGCACCATTTTTGTGTTTTTAAAATGTATGCATATCCAGGGGCACACTCCAACACTCAGACATAATTTACAAAAGATGCATTTGTGTTTAGTGAGTTCGCCAGATCAGAGGCAGTAGGAATGACCAGTACGTATTCTCTCGATAAGTGTGTGAATCGGGCCATTTTCTTGTCCTTCTGTCCTTCTTGTCCGTCATTCAAAATGTAACGAGTACTTTTGGGTGTCAAGGAAAATGTATGGAGTAAAAAGTACATAATTGTCTTTAGGAATGTAGTGAAGTAAAAGTTGTCAAAAATATAAATAGTAAAGTAAATTACAGCTACCCCCAAAAACGACTTAAGTAGTACTTTAAAGTATTTTTACTTAAGTAGTACTTTAAAGTATTTTTACTTAAGTAGTACTTTAAAGTATTTTTACTTAAGTAGTACTTTAAAGTATTTTTACTTAAGTACTTTACACCACTCTGCAAACTCTCCTTCCCGTCGCATATCAAACATCTCCAATCCAAAATCAAATCTAGAGTCGGCTTTCTATTTCGCAACAAAGCCTCCTTCACTCACGCCGCAAAACTTACCCTAGTAAAACTGACTATCCTACCGATCCTCGACTTGGGCGATGTCATCTACAAAATAGCTTCCAATACTCTACTCAGCTAACTGGATGCAATTTATCACAGTGCCATCCATTTTGTTACTAAAGCACCTTATACCACCCACCACTGCGACCAATTCCTGACATTTAATCATAGTAAAAAATCCTGTTTTAGGTCAGTTAGGATCACCACTATTTTAAGAATGTGAAATGTCAGAATAATAGAAGAGAGAATTATTTATTTCAGCTTTTATTTCTTTCTTCACATTCCCAGTGGGTCAGAAGTTTACATGCACTCAATTAGTATTTGGCAGCATTGCCTTTAAATTGTATAATTAGGTCAAACGTTTTGGGTAGCCTTTCACAAGCTTCCCACAATAATTTGGGTGAATTTTGGCCCATTCCTCCTGACAGAGCTGGTGTAACTGAGTCAGGTTTATAGGCCACCTTGCTTGCAAACGCTTTTTCAGTTCTGCCCACAAATTTTCTATGGGATTGAGGTCAGGGCTTTGTGATGGCCACTCCAATACCTTGACTTTGTTGTCCTTAAGCCATTTTGCCACAACTTTGGAAGTATGCTTGGGGTTATAGTCCATTTGGAAGATCCATTTGCGACCAAGCTTTAACTTCCTGACTGATGTCTTGAGATGTTGCTTCAATATATCCACATAATTTTCCTTCCGCATAATTCTCCTTCGGAAGTGCACCAGTCCCTCCTGCAGCAATGCACCCCCACAACATGATGCTGCCATCTCCGTGCTTCACGGTGGGGATGGTGTTCTTCGGCTTACAAGCCTCCCCCTTTTTCCTCCAAACATAACAATGGTCATTATGGTCAAACAGTTATATTTTTGTTTCATCAGACCAGAGGACATTTCTCCAAAAAATACGAACTTTGTTCCCATGTGCACTTGCAAACCGTAGTCTGGCTTTTTTATGGCGATTTTGGAGCTGTGGCTTCTTCCTTGCTGAGTGGCCTTTCAGGTTATGTCAATATAGGACTCGTTTTTACTGTGGATATAGATACTTTTGTACCCGTTTCCTCCAGCATCTTCACAAGGTCCTTTGCTGTTGTTCTGGGATTGATTTGCACTTTTCACACCAAAGTACGTTCATCTCTAGGAGACAGAATGCGTCTCCTTCCTGAGCGTTATGATGGCTGTGTGGTCCCATGGTGTTTGCGCACTATTGTTTGTACAGATGAACGTGGTACCTTCAGGTGTTTGAAATTTAGATAGAAACGTAGTTTGACTTGTTTTAACAAAGTTAGATTATTTTTTTTTTTACACCTTTTTCTCCCCAATTTCGTGATATCCAATTGTTGTAGTAGCTACTATCTTGTCTCATCGCTACTACTCCCGTACGGGCTCGGGAGAGACGAAGGTTGAAAGTCATGCGTCCTCCGATACACAACCCAACCTAGCCGCACTGCTTCTTAACACAGCGCGCATCCAACCCGGAAGCCAGCCGCACCAATGTGCCAGAGGAAACACCTTGCACCTGGCAACCTTGGATAGCGCACACTGCGCCACCCGGAGGCCCTTGTTTTAACAAAGTTTAGCGGTAGCTTTTTAGATTCCTTTCTCTGCATGTTGAACGAGTGGATTACTCAAATCGATGGCGCCAACTTAACAGACTTTTTGGGATATAAAGAAGGATTTTATCTAACAAAACAACCATCCATGTTGTAGCTGGGACCCTTTGGATTGCAAATCAGAGGAAGATTTTCAAAAAAAGTAAGTGAATATTTATTTGCTATTTGTGAATTTATGAAACCTGTGCCGGTGGAAAAATATGTTGATGTAGTGCGCCGTCCTCAAACAATCTCATGGCATGTTTTCACTGTAAAGCCAATTGTAAATCGGACAGTGCAGTTAGATTGTCACGCCCTGGTCTTAGTATTTTGTGTTTTCTTTATTATTTTGGTCAGGCCAGGGTGTGCCATGGGTTATTTATGTGGTGTGTTTTGTCTAGGGGTTTTATATAGGTTATGGGATTGTGGTTAATGGGGTTGTCTAGAAAAGTCTATGGTTGCCTGGAGTGGTTCTCAATCAGAGGCAGGTGTTTATCGTTGTCTCTGATTGGGAACCATATTTAGGCAGCCATATTCTTTGAGTGTTTCGTGGGTGATTGTTCCTGTCTCTGTTTGCACCAGATAGGGCTGTTTTGTTTTTTTCACGTTACGTTTAGTGTTTTGTATTGTTCGTTATTATCTTTATTAAAGATGAATGAATAACCACGCTGCATTTTGGTCCTCCTTTCCTTCATCGGAAGAAAACCTAAACATAGACGAACAAGAATTTAAGCTTTTAACCAATTTAAGACACTTGTTTGTACCTAAATGTTTAATATCCATCATTTTTTACAATTATTTACTTGAATTGCGTGCCCTTCAATTTCACCGGAAGTTGTCGACAGGTGTCCCGCTGGCCAAGCCCTAAGAAGTTATAAAGCCTTACAGTATGTTATAAAGCCTTACAGTATGTGTTATAAAGCCTCACAGTATGTTATAAAGCCTCACAGTATGTTATAAAGCCTTACAGTATGTGTTATAAAGCCTCACAGTATGTTATAAAGCCTTACCGTATGTTATAAAGCCTCACAGTATGTTATAAAGCCTTACAGTATGTGTTATAAAGCCTCACAGTATGTGTTATAAAGCCTTATAGTATGTGTTATAAAGCCTTACAGTATGTTATAAAGCCTTACAGTATGTTATAAAGCCTTACAGTATGTTATAAAGCCTTACAGTATGTGTTATAAAGTCTTACAGTATGTTATAAAGCCTTAAAGTATGTGTTATAAAGCCTTATAGTATGTGTTATAAAGCCTTACAGTATGTTATAAAGCCTTACAGTATGTTATAAAGCCTTACCATATGTGTTATAAAGCCTTACAGTATGTGTTATAAAGCCTTATAGTATGTGTTCATTGGTTTCATAGCAAAATATAGCCTTTAAAAAAAATATATGTCACCTTTATTTAACCAGGTAGGCCAGTTGAGAACAAGTTCTCATTTACAACTGCGACCTGGCCAAGATAAAGCAAAGCAGTGCGACACATACAACAACACAGTTACACACGGAATAAACAAACATACAGTCAATAATACAGTAGAAAAGTCTATATACAGTGTGTGCAAATGAGGTAGGATAAGAGAGGTAAGGCAATAAATAGGCCATGGTGGCAAAGTAATTACAATTAAACACTGGAATGGTAGGATGTGCAGAGGATGAATGTGCAAGGTGAGATACTGGGGTGCAAAGGAGCAAGATACATAAATAAAAACAGTATGGGAATGAGGTAGATTGAATGGGCTATTTAAAGATGAGCTATGTATAGGTGCAGTGATCTGTGAGCTGGTGCTTAAAGCTAGTGAGGGAGGTAAGAGTCTCCAGCTTCAAAGATTTTTGCAGTTTGTTCCAGTCATTAGCAGCAGAGAACTGGAAGGAGAGGCGGCCAAAGGAGGAATTGGCTTTGGGGGTGACCAGTGAGAAATACCTGCTGGAGCGCGTGCTACGGGTGGGTGCTGCTATGGTGACCAGTGAGCTGAGATAAGGCGGGGCTTTACCTAGCAGAGACTTGTAGATAACCTGTAGCCAGTGGGTTTGGAGACGAGTATGAAGCGAGGGCCAGCCAACGAGAGCATACAGGTCGCAGTGGTGGGTAGTATATGGGGCTTTGGTGACAAAACGGATGGCACTGTGATAGACTGCATCCAATTTGTTGAGTAGAGTGCTGGAGGCTATTTTGTAAATGACATCGCCGAAGTCGAGGATCAGTAGGATGGTCAGGTTTACGAGGGTATGTTTGGCAGCATGGGTGAAGGATGCTTTGTTGCGAAATAGGAAGCCGATTCTAGATTTCATTTTGGATTGGAGATGTTTAATGCGAGTCCGGAAGGAGAGTTTACAGTCTAACCAGACACCTAGGTATTTGTAGTTGTCCACATATTCTAAGTCAGAACTGTCCAGAGTAGTGATGCTGTTCGGGTGGGCAGGTGCGGGCAGTGATCGATTGAAAAGCATTAATTTAGTGTTACCTGCATATAAAAGCAGTTGGAGGCCACGGAAGGAGAGTTGTATGGCATTGAAGCTCATCTGGAGGTTAGTTAACACAGTGTCCAACAAAGGGTCAGAAGTATACAGAATGGTGTCGTCTGCGTAGAGGTGGATCAAAGAATCACCAGCAGCGAGAGCGACATCATTGATGTATTCAGAGAAGAGAGTCGGCTCGAGAATTGAACCCTGTGGCACACCCATAGAGACTGCCAGAGGTCAAGACAACAGGCCCTCCAATTTGACACACTGAACTCTATCGGACAAGTAGTTGGTGAACCAGGCGAGGAAATCATTTGACAAACCAAGGCTGTTGAGTCTGCCAATAAGAATGTTGTGATTGGCAGAGTCAAAAGCCTTGGCCAGGTCGATAAATACGGCTGCACAGTAATGTCTCTTATCGATGGCGGTTATGATATCATTTAGGATCTTGAGCGTGGCTGAGGTGCACCCATGACCAGCTCTGAAACCAGATTGCATAGCGGAGAAGGTACGGTGAGATACGAAATGTTCTGTAAACTGTTGTTTAACTTGGCTTTCAAAGGCCTTAGAAAGACAGGGAAGGATAGATATAGGTCTGTAACAGTTTGGGTCTAGAGTGTCACCCCCTTTGAAGAGGGGATGACCGCGGCAGCTTTCCAATCTATGGGAATCTCAGATGATACGAAAGAGAGGTTGAACAGGCTAGTAATAGGGGTTGCAACAATTTCTGCAGATAATTTTAGAAAGAGAGGTTCCAGATTGTCTAACCCGGCTGTTTTGTAGGGGTCCAGATTTTGCAGCTCTTTCAGAACATCAGCTATCTGGATTTGGGTGAAGGAGAAATGGGGCAGGTTTGGGCGAGTTGCTGTGGGGAGTGCAGTGCTGTTGACTGGGGTAGGGGTAGCAGGGTGGAAAGCATGGACAGCCTTACAGATGTTATAAAGCCTTATAGTATATGTTATAAAGCCTTACAGTCTGTTATAAAGCCTTACAGTGTGTTATAAAGCCTTACAGTATGTTAAAGCCTTACAGTGTGTTATAAAGCCTCACAGTATGTTATAAAGCCTTACAGTGTATTAGAAAGCCTTACAGTGTGTTATAAAGCCTTACAGTGTGTTATAAAGCCTTACAGTATGTGTTATAAAGCCTTACAGATGTTATAAAGCCTCACAGTATGTTATAAAGCCTTACAGTATGTGTTATAAAGCCTTACAGTATGTTATAAAGCCTTACAGTATGTGTTATAAAGCCTTAGAGTATGTGTTATAAAGCCTTACAGTATGTTATAAAGCCTTACAGTATGTATTATAATGCCTTACAGTGTGTGTTATAAAGCCTTATAGTTTGTATTATAAAGCCTTACAGTATGTGTTATAAAGCCTTATAGTATGTGTTATAAAGCCTTACAGTATGTATTATAAAGCCTTATAGTATGTGTTATAAAGCTTTATAGTATGTGTTATAAAGCCTTACAGTATGTGTTATAAAGCCTTACAGTGTGTTATAAAGCCTTACAGTATGTGTTATAAAGCCTTACAGTATGTGTTATAAAGCCTTACAGTATGTGTTATAAAGCCTTACAGTATGTGTTATAAAGCCTTACAGTGTGTTATAAAGCCTTACAGTGTGTTATAAAGCCTTACAGTATGTTATCAAGCCTTACAGTATGTGTTACAAATCCTTACAGTATGTTATAAAGCTTTACAGTATGTGTTATAAAGCCTCACAGTATGTGTTATAAAGCCTTATAGTATGTGTTATAAAGCCTTACAGTATGTTATAAAGCCTTACAGTATGTGTTCATTGGTTTCATAGTGAAATAAATCCTCCTTTTCACGTTGATGATTCCCATTTCCCAACTGGAGGCCATTTCCCAGTGTATGATGGTTGCCGTTCCCCAGCTGATGACCATTTCCCAATGTTGTTAATCCCTGTTGTTTATCTATAGAAGACCTTGTCTTGTGGTGTCGTGATCGTGGTGAAGGAGAAGGTTTGGTCTCAAACGCGTTGTGTGGGAGTTTCTGGGCTGAATCGATGGACATCTCTGTTTGTACTCCCTTGTGAGAGATAGATTTCTCTCCAGGCCTCTGTGGCAGGCCTATTGCAGGGAGAGTGAGCTGCTCTCTTTGAGATCTCTTATCCTCCCAGAGTTTCAACAAACGGCGTTGATTATTCGTCATGTCCTTCAGGTTCTGCTGTAACGACTGCACCTGATATTCCAGAAGAGTTTTGGACGTGACAGCATTTGCCAGCTCTGCTGTCAGATCATCAATGGTCAAACTGAGTCTACCTGTTTTCTCCACCAGGAAACTGCACTGGCGCTCCTTCTCGTGCATGTCAGAGATGATGTCCTTGGTGGTTTTGCCGTTGAACTTGGGGCTCGCCTCCAGGCCTATCTCTTGGCGGAGAGTCTTGACATGCTTGCGCAGCTCCTTGTTTTCCGAAGTCATGGTCTTGAATTTCTGTTTCAGCAACTCCGTTGACCTCATCCTGGACTCGTACTGTCTCAGCTTCTCCCTCATAATACTCTCCCTGTGCACCGCATCGTCTCTCTCTTTCCTGCACTTCTCCAGAAGTTTCAACATCTCAAACTTGGAGACGTTCTCTTTTTTCTCAGCCATGCGGTTATAGCTTTTAACAGACTCAAATATCACACATAAAACTAGAATCCCCTAGTGTGGGATAATAACCTATAAATCCTCTCTGTTCTCTACTCCTGGTTTCAGGTTTCTCTACTGCAGGTCTCTCCCATGGGTTCAAATAGATCGACAAATCATTTTCAGAAATCCAAAACATGAATATTCCTCAGGATCTAGAACGTTCCATCCATTGTTATATCCACCCTGGACATAAGCACTTGACACAATCCCCTCGTGTTAAAGTCTATGAGAGAGAGAGCAGAGAGGCAGGCAGCACCAGGGCAGCTCCAGCTGGGCGGGCAGCAGTTCCTCTCCAGTGTAACACTAAGCTCAGGTCTAGAATGACCGTTAATTAGGCCACACCATCTCTTTGACACAGATCGTTTCAAGTGACACAATGTTTCTATTTTCTTAATTAAAGCCAAATACTTAAGCCCTTCTTGCACAGTAAATGGCACAAAGGTTAAGCCCTCCTTGCTCAGTAAATGGTACAAACATAAGCCCTCCTTGCTCAGTAAATGCATCAACATAAGCCCTCCTTGCTCAGTAAATGGTACAAACATAAGCCCTCCTTGGTCAGTAAATGGTACAAACATAAGCCCTCCTTGCTCAGTAAATGGTACAAACATAAGCCCTCCTTGCTCAGTAAATGGTACAAACATAAGCCCTCCTTGCTCAGTAAATGGTACAAACATAAGCCCTCCTTGCTCAGTAAATGGTACAAACATAAGCCCTCCTTGCTCAGTAAATGCATCAACATAAGCCCTCCTTGGTCAGTAAATGCATCAACATAAGCCCTCCTTGGTCAGTAAATGGTACAAACATAAGCCCTCCTTGGTCAGTAAATGCATCAACATAAGCCCTCCTTGGTCAGTAAATGCGTCAGCACAAATCTTCTGTGACCTAGATTGTAGCTGGGTTTTGGTTAATAAAAATAGGAGTCGTATAGTATCTGTGGTAGTATATAGTATCTGTGGTAGTGGTAGTGTATAGTATCTGTGGTAGTGTATAATACCTGTGGTAGTGTATAGTATCTGTGGTAGTGGTAGTGTATAGTATCTGTGGTAGTGTATAGTATCTGTGGTAGTGGTGGTGTATAGTATCTGTGGTAGTGTATAGTATCTGTGGTAGTGGTGGTGTATAGTATCTGTGGTAGTATATAGTATCTGTGGTAGTATATAGTATATGTGGTAGTGTATAGTATCTGTGGTAGTGTATAATATCTGTGTTAGTGTATAATATCTGTGGTAGTATATAGTATCTGTGGTAGTAGTAGTATATAGTATATGTGGTAGTGTACAGTGTCTGTGGTAGTGTATAGTATATGTGGTAGTTTATAGTATCTGTGGTAGTATATAGTATATGTGGTAGTGTACAGTGTCTGTGGTAGTGTATAGTATCTGTGGAAGTGTATAATATCTGTTAGTGTATAGTATCTGTGGTAGTATATAGAATCTGTGGTAGTATATAGTATCTGTGGTAGTGTATAGTGTCTGTGGTAGTGTTAGCATATTGTATCTGTGGTAGTGTATAGTGTCTGTGTTAGTGGTAGTATATAGTATCTGTGGTAGTGAATAGTATATGTGGTAGTGTATAGTATCTGTGGTAGTATATAGTATCTGTGGTAGTGAATAGTATCGGTGGTAGTATATAGTTTCTGTGGTAGTATATAGTATCTGTGGTAGTATATAGTATCTGTGGTAGTGTATAGTGTCTGTGGTAGTGTTAGCATATAGTATCTGTGGTAGTGTATAGTGTCTGTGTTAGTGGTAGTATATAGTATCTGTGGTAGTGAATAGTATATGTTTTAGTGTATAGTATCTGTGGTAGTATATAGTATCTGTGGTAGTGAATAGCATCGGTGGTAGTATATAGTTTCTGTGGTAGTATATAGTATCTGTGGTAGTATATAGTATCTGTGGTAGTATATAGTATCTGTGGTAGTGAATATTATCTGTGGTAGTATATAGTTTCTGTGGTAGTGAATAGTATCTGTGATAGTATATAGTTTCTGTGGCAGTGAATAGTATCTGTGGTAGTATATAGTATCTGTGGTAGTGAATAGTATCTGTGGTAGTATATAGTATCTGTGGTAGTGTAGTATGTGGTAGTGTATTGTATCTGTGGTAGTGTAGTATGTGGTAGTATATAGTATCTGTGGTAGAATACAGTATCTGTGGTAGTATATAGAATCTGTGGTAGTATATAGTATCTGTGGTCGTGTATAGTGTCTGTGGTAGTGTTAGTATGTAGTATATGTGGTAGTGTATAGTGTCTGTGGTAGTGGTAGTATATAGTATCTGTGGTAGTATATAGAATCTGTGGTAGTATATAGTATCTGTGGTAGTGTATAGTGCCTGTGGTAGTGTTAGTATATAGTATCTGTGGTAGTGTAGTATGTGGTAGTGTATAGTATCTGTGGTAGTGTAGTATGTGGTAGTATATAGTATCTGTGGTAGAATATAGTATCTGTTGTAGTATATAGAATCTGTGGTAGTATATATTATCTGTGGTAGTGTATAGTGTCTGTGGTAGTGGTAGTATATAGTATCTGTGGTAGTATATAGTATCTGTGGTAGTGTATAGTGTCTGTGGTAGTGTTAGTATATAGTATCTGTGGTAGTGTATAGTGTCTGTGTTAGTGGTAGTATATAGTATCTGTGGTAGTGAATAGTATCTGTGGTAGTGTATAGTATCTGTGGTAGTATATAGTATCTGTGATTGTATATAGTATCTGTGGTAGTGAATAGTATCTGTGGTAGTATATAGTTTCTGTGGTAGTGAATAGTATCTGTGATAGTATATAGTATCTGTGGTAGTGAATAGTATCTGTGGTAGTGAATAGTATCTGTGGTAGTGAATAGTTTCTGTGGTAGTATATAGTTTCTGTGGTAGTGAATAGTATCTGTGGTAGTATATAGTTTCTGTGGTAGTGAATAGTATATGTGATAGTATATAGTATCTGTGATAGTATATAGTATCTGTGGTAGTATATAGTATCTGTGGTAGTGAATAGTATATGTGGTAGTATATAGTTTCTGTGGTAGTGAATAGTATCTGTGGTAGTATATAGTATCTGTGGTAGTGAATAGTATCTGTGGTAGTGAATAGTATCTGTGGTAGTATATATTTTCTGTGGTAGTATATAGTATATGTGGTAGTATAGGTTATATATTATATATAACGCTTTCCTTTGTATTGGAACAATGATACTGTAGATCTGTTCCCTTCCCACAACCTGTTACTGTTAGGCTGACTGACCTGACCACAGACACCACAACCTCTTACTGTTAGGCTGACAGACCTGACCACAGACACCACAACCCATCAGGCTGACTGACATGACCACAGACACCACAACACATCAGGCTGACTGACCTGACCACAGACACCACAACCTGTTACTGTTAGGCTGACTGACCTGACCACAGACACCACAACCTGTTACTGTTAGGCTGACTGACCTGACCACAGACACCACAACCCATCAGGCTGACTGACCTGACCACAGACACCATAACCCATCAGGCTGACTGACCTGACCACAGACACCACAACCTGTTACTGTTGGGCTGACTGACCTGACCACAGACACCACAACCCATCAGGCTGACTGATCTGACCACAGACACCACAACCTCTTACTGTTAGGCTGGCTGACCTGACCACAGACACCACAACCCATCAGGCTGACTGATCTGACCACAGACACCACAACCCATCAGGCTGACTGACCTGACCACAGACAACACAACCCATCAGGCTGACTGATCTGACCACAGACACCACAACCCATCAGGCTGACTGATCTGGCCACAGACACCACAACCCATCAGGCTGACTGATCTGACCACAGACACCACAACCCATCAGGCTGACTGATTTGACCACAGACACCACAACCTGTTACTGTTAGGCTGACTGACCTGACCACAGACACCACAACCCATCAGGCTGACTGATCTGACCACAGACACCACAACCCATCAGGCTGACTGACCTGACCACAGACACCACAACCCATCAGGCTGACTGATCTGACCACAGACACCACAACCCATCAGGCTGACTGATCTGGCCACAGACACCACAACCCATCAGGCTGACTGATCTGACCACAGACACCACAACCCATCAGGCTGACTGATCTGACCACAGACACCACAACCTGTTACTGTTAGGCTGACTGACCTGACCACAGACACCACAACCCATCAGGCTGACTGACCTGACCACAGACACCACAACCCATCAGGCTGACTGATCTGACCACAGACACCACAACCTCTTACTGTTAGGCTGACTGACCTGACCACAGACACCACAACCCATCAGGCTGACTGACATGACCACAGACACCACAACACATCAGGCTGACTGACCTGACCGCAGACACCACAACCTGTTACTGTTAGGCTGACTGACCTGACCACAGACACCACAACCTGTTACTGTTAGGCTGACTGACCTGACCACAGACACCACAACCTGTTACTGTTAGGCTGACTGACCTGACCACAGACACCACAACCCATCAGGCTGACTGACCTGACCACAGACACCACAACCCATCAGGCTGACTGATCTGACCACAGACACCACAACCTCTTACTGTTAGGCTGGCTGACCTGACCACAGACACCACAACCCATCAGGCTGACTGATCTGACCACAGACACCACAACCCATCAGGCTGACTGATCTGGCCACAGACACCACAACCCATCAGGCTGACTGATCTGACCACAGACACCACAACCCATCAAGCTGACTGATCTGACCACAGACACCACAACCCATCAGGCTGACTGATCTGACCACAGACACCACAACCCATCAGGCTGACTGATCTGACCACAGACACCACAACCTGTTACTGTTAGGCTGACTGACCTGACCACAGACACCACAACCCATCAGGCTGACTGATCTGACCACAGACACCACAACCCATCAGGCTGACTGACCTGACCACAGACACCACAACCTGTTACTGTTAGGCTGACTGACCTGATCACAGACACCACAACCCATCAGGCTGACTGATCTGACATTGACTAATGTCCACGTATTAAAAACATTAAGGGACAAAAGCTCCACTTAATCAGTAGATGTCTAGGCGTCCACTCTGTTTCATTGACTTTGAGACACTGCAACTACTCTAGTCCTTCCCTCTAAGTTACATTCTGTCCCTGAATGATTTAAACATTCAAATTGTACTGATGTACTGGCTTACATTAACATGGTTGTCAACAGCAGACAACTAAAAATACCCACTTTCCTGATCAGACTGTAATGAATACTCAGGGAGAAAAAGGTGTAGATTCACGCGCAGAGCGGGGCAGATGTTATTTAGCCATCGCAGAAGGCAGGAATCGTGGTCCCAGGCAGGCAATGGTCAAACACAGGTAGGCAGTCAAAAACAAACAATACCTCACAACACTACAAACAGAAAAAACTGAATTACAGTTGAAGTCTGAAGTTTACATAGACTTCATTATCAAAATACAGCAAAATGGATGGAATATGTGGAAAAATGCTCCAAATAATTTTTTACATCTTCACCAAGAATTTACTGAAACTTGTTACAAATGATGGAGTCACCCATGATTCACAAAATTATTAGCGATACAAGATATTTCGGTGAGCATATCGGAATCGGCAGATATTAGCTAAAAATGCCAACCCCGGCATCTGCCTGATGTCTAGTTTAACACCTGATGTGCAGAACCGATGTCAAAGCTGACGTGTGTACCTATATAACGTAGGTAGATGACGTGTGTACCTATATAACGTAAGTAGATGACGTGTGTACCTATATAACGTAAGTAGATGACGTAATGACGCCACAAGAAATACAGCGTTACACAGAACAAAACCAGAAAAATACTAAGCACACACTTCCAACAACTAAACAAGTTCATGTCGAGCAGTCATTTGAAAGAGTAAGAACATTTCAGCGAGACAACTCAAAGGCCACATCCATTAACGACAAGATAATGGAATTCATTATGCTACTTGCTATGGGCGTCACTGCTATTAGCTTCACGACTGACATCTGGACCAGCGATGTCAGCCCAATGAGCATGATGAGTCTGACAGCACAGTGGGTCGTTGAGGATTTCGTACTGAAGAAAGACGTATTGCATGCTCATACCGCATGTTCTCATACCGCTACTGCCATTTCAATGGCATTTGAGAACATGTTCGAAACTTGGAAACATGAACACTCCTAATGCCATTCGAACAACTGACTGCAGAAATAAGCTCATCAACTGTGTCTGCAGCAGACATGATACCCTCTGTCATGGCATTGATACACCTGCTCAACAAAACTGCCGACACAGACCGTGAGGTTAAAACTTACAAAAGTACTGCAGGCTGTGAACAAGCGATTCGGTGGCATTCTCTCTGAGCCTCTTTACTGTGTCTCCACGATGCTCGATGCTAGGTACAAGGACCGCTACTTCTTTAACAGGCATTCTCTCTGAGCCTCTTTACTATGTCTCCACGATGCTCGATGCTAGGTACAAGGACCGCTACTTCTTTAACAGGCATTCTCTCTGAGCCTCTTTACTATGTCTCCACGATGCTCGATGCTAGGTACAAGGACCGCTACTTCTTTAACAGGCATTCTCTCTGAGGCTCTTGACTGTGTCTCCACCATGCTCCATGCTAGGTACAATGTTTTAACCACTCCTATATAAATAGTAGATTATCAGACACTCAACGAGGTCTGATTTCATTACTACTGGAACAGAATCCAAGTGGTAAATATAAAGATCCAGTACATATAAAAAATTGGAGGCCCCTTACACTTCAGTAAGAATGCTAGGAAAATGTATAGTGCATAGAATTAAAAAGGTTTTGTCAGATATTATGAATTCTGATCAGACAGGTTTTTTACATGGACGATACATTGGAGATAATATAAAACAAGTACTGGAAACAATAGAACACTATGAAAAATCTGGGAAACCAGGCCTGGTATTCACAGCTGACTTTGAAAATGCTTTTGATAAAGTACGACTGGAGTTTATATATAAATGATTGGAAGATCTTCATTTTGGTGAATCTCTTATAAAATGGCTTAAAGTCATGTATAGTAAGTAACTCTAGGTGTAAAATAGTAAATAATGGCTACTTCTCATTAAGTTTAAAACTGTCAAGTGGAATAAAACAAGGTTGTCCACTATCAGCATATCTATTTATTATGGCCATCAAAATGTTAGTTATTAAAAACAGATCCAACAATAATATCAAGGGGCTAGAAATCCAGGGACTAAAAACAAAGGTGTCATTGTACGCTGATGATTCATGTCTTCTTTTAAATCCAGAATCTGGATCCCTCCACAGCCTCTAAGAGGATCTAGATACCTTTTTTTGAAAAATATATATGGAAATGTCTGCTCTACCCAAAATTACAACAACTAATTGCAGCATTACCGCAAAAATGTTAGAGGAAAGTGTAAGGGGGGAACGTATGGAACTTTTCTGTTGGCCATTAAAGACCATAATTGGTTAAATAAAATTGTGATAAATAAAAAAGTATACCAGTTTCATTTAAAGACCAAAAAATGGACAGCTGTACCATACAGGTTGACAGCTGTACCATACAGGTTGACAGCTGTACCATACAGGTTGACAGCTGTACCATACAGGTTGACAGCTGTACCATACAGGTTGACAGCTGTACCATACAGGTTGACAGCTGTACCATACAGGTTGACAGCTGTACCATACAGGTTGACAGCTGTACCATACAGGTTGACAGCTGTGCCAAATACATTGTAAAATAATTGAAAATAGATGATCGACGTTCTGATTCCATGGTTTATGAAATGAAGCCGGATTCAAAAAACGTTCAATTTAAAATATTATACAACATTTTTGCAACCAATAGAATGTTATATATAATTGAAGTCGGAAGTTTACATACACTTAGGTTGGAGTCATTAAAACTCGTTTTTCAACCACTCCACAAATGTCTTGTTAACAAACTATAGTTTTGGCAAGTCGGTTAGGACATCTACTATGTGCATGACACAAGTACTTTTTCCAACAATTGTTTAAAGACAGATTATTTCACTTATAATTCACTGTATCACAATTCCAATGGGTCAGAAGTTTACATACACTAAGTTGACTGTGTCTCTAAACAGCTTGGAAAATTCCAGAATATGATGTCATGGCTTTAGAAGTTTCTGATAGGCTAATTGACATAATTTGAGTCAATTGGAGGTGTACCTGTGGATGTTTATCAAGGGCTACCTTCAAACTCAGTGCCTCTTTGCTTGACATCATGGGAAAATCTAAAGAAATCAGTCAAGACCTCAGAAAAAAAATTGTAGACCTCCACAAGTCTGGTTCATCCGCCTGAAGGTACCACGTTCATCTGTACAAACAATAGTACGCAAGAATAAACACCATGGGACCACGCAGCCGTCTAGCTCAGGAAGGAGACGCGTTCTGTCTCCTAGAGATGAACGTACTTTGGTGCGAAAAGTGCAAATCAATCCCAGAACAGCAGCAAAGGACTTGGTGAAGATGCTGGAGGAAACAGGTACAAAAGTATCTATATCCACAGTAAAATGAGTCCTATATTGACATAACCTGAAAGGCCACTCAGCAAGGAAGAAGCCACTGCAAAACTGCCATTAAATAAGCCAGACTACGGTTTGCAACTGCACATGGGGACAAAGATCGTACTTTTTGGAGAAATATCCTCTGCTCTGATGAAACAAAAATAGAACTGTTTGGCCATAATGACCATCACTGTGTTTGGAGGAAAAAGGGGGAGGCTTGCATGCCGAAGAACACCATCCCAACTGTGAAGCACGGGGGTGGCAGCATCATGTTGTGGGGGTGCTTTGCTGCAGGAGGGAGTGGTGCACTTCACAAAATAGATGGCATTATGAGGCTGGAAAATTATGTGGATATATTGAAGCAACATCTCAAGACATCAGTCAGGAAGTTAAAGCTTGGTCGCAAATGGGTCTTCTAAATGGCCAATGACCCCAAGCGTACTTCCAAAGGTTTGGCAAAATGGCTGAAGGACAACAAAGTCAAGGTATTGGAGTGGCCATCACAAAGCCCTGACCTCAATCCCATAGATAATTTGTGGGAAGAACTGAAAAAGCGTGTGAGAGCAAGGTGGCCTACAAACCTGACTCAATTACACCAGCTCTGTCAGGAGGAATGGGCCAAAATTCATCCAACTTATTGTGGGAAGCTTGTGGAAGGCTACCTGAAACGTTTGACCCCAGTTAAACAATTTAAAGGCAATGCTACCAAATACTAATTGAGTGTATGTGTCACGCCCTGACCTTACAGAGCCTTTTTATGCCTCTATTTGGTTTGGTCAGGGTGTGATTTGGGTGGGCATTCTAGGTTCTGATTTCTATGTTTTGTGTTTCTATGTTTTGGCCGGGTATGGTTCTCAATCAGGGTCAGCTGTCTATCGTTGTCTCTGATTGGGAATCATACTTAGGCAGCTCTTTCCCTTTTGTTATTGTGGGAAGTTGTCTTTGTTAGGGGCACTATAGCGCTCGTAAGCTTTACGGTCGTTTTGTTGTTTTTGTTGTCGACATTATAAATAAAGAAATGTACGCTCACAACGCTGCGCTTTGGTCCACTTCTTCAGACGGTCGTGACAGTATGTAAACTTCTGACCTACTGAGAATGTGATGAAAGAAATACAAGCTGAAATATATCATTCTCTATTATTCTGACATTTCACATTCTTAAAATAAAGTGTTGATCCTAACTGACCTAAAACATGATTTTTTACTGGGATTAAATGTCAAGAATTGTGAAAAACTGAGTTTAAATGTATTTGGCTAAGGTGGATGTAAACTTCAGACTTCAACTCTATATGGGGGGATACAACCTTCCCAGCTCTGCACATTTTGCTACAAAGAGACAGATTCATTAGATCATTTATTTTGGTACTGTCCATATCAGAGGGGTTGAATGGAGCTGAAGGGACTGGATGGTGTTAAAATATAGATGGGAGGGGTTGAATGGAGCTGAAGGGTGGGACTGGATGGTGTTAAGGGATAGATGGGAGGGGTTGAATGGAGCTGAAGGTTGGGACTGGATGGTGTTAAGAGATAGATGGGAGGGGTTGAATGGAGCTGAAGGGACTGGATGGTGTTAAGAGATAGATGGAGGGGTTGAATGGAGCTGAAGGGACTGGATGGTGTTAAGAGGTAGATGGGAGGGGTTTAATGGAGCTGAAGGGTGGGACTGGATGGTGTTAAGAGGTAGATGGGAGGGGTTGAATGGAGCTGAAGGGTGGGACTGGATGGTGTTAAGAGATAGATGGGAGGGGTTGAATGGAGCTGAAGGGTGTTAAGAGATAGATGGGAGGGGTTGAATGGAGCTGAAGGGTGTTAAGAGATAGATGGGAGGGGTTGAATGGAGCTGAAGGGTGGGACTGGATGGTGTTAAGAGGTAGATGGGAGGGGTTGAATGGAGCTGAAGGGTGTTAAGAGATAGATGGGAGGGGTTGAATGGAGCTGAAGGGACTGGATGGTGTTAAGAGATAGATGGGAGGGGTTGAATGGAGCTGAAGGGTGGGACTGGATGGTGTTAAGAGATGGGAGGGGTTGAATGGAGCTGAAGGGTGGGACTGGATGGTGTTAAGAGATAGATGGGAGGGGTTGAATGGAGCTGAAGGGTGGGACTGGATGGTGTTAAGAGATAGAGGGGAGGGGTTGAATGGAGCTGAAGGGACTGGATGGTGTTAAGAGATAGATGGGAGGGGTTGAATGGAGCTGAAGGGTGGGACTGGATGGTGTTAAGAGATGGGAGGGGTTGAATGGAGCTGAAGGGTGGGACTGGATGGTGTTAAGAGATAGATGGGAGGGGTTGAATGGAGCTGAAGGGTGGGACTGGATGGTGTTAAAATATAGATGGAGGGGTTGAATGGAGCTGAAGGGACTGGATGGTGTTAAGAGATAGATGGGATGGGTTGAATGGAGCTGAAGGGTGTTAAGAGATAGATGGGAGGGGTTGAATGGAGCTGAATGGACTGGATGGTGTTAAGAGATAGATGGGAGGGGTTGAATGGAGCTGAAGGGACTGGATGGTGTTAAGAGATAGATGGGAGGGGCTGAATGGAGCTGAAGGGTGGGACTGGATGGTGTTAAGAGATGGGAGGGGTTGAATGGAGCTGAAGGGTGGGACTGGAAGGTGTTAAGAGATAGATGGGAGGGGTTGAATGGAGCTGAAGGATGGGACTGGAAGGTGTTAAGAGATAGATGGGAGGGGTTGAATGGAGCTGAAGGTTGGGAATAATAATTAATAACAACTAGATAACTCATGTAAAACATATTGTGTCCGTAAAACATATATAGGTTCAGAACTTTTGTGAAATAAATAGATGGGAGAGGTTGAGAATAGAGGAAGGACAGGAGTTAAAAACTAACAAAATAGAACTACTGTAAAATAGACTGTGACCATAAAATGTACACAGTATGTATACGCTGAAGTAGAAGCCTAAGCGTTGTTGTTCTCTAGTTTCCTCCAATTAGGGGAGGGGTGGTAGGGTTAGAAGGTAATAAAGGAAAATATATTTACCAGTCAAAAGTTTGGACACACCTACACATTCCAGGGTTTTTATTTATTTGTACTATTTTCTACATTGCAGAATAATAGTGAAGACATCAAAACTATGAAATAGCACACATGGAATCATATAGTAACCAAAACAAGTGTTAAACAATTCAAAAATATATTTTAGCCACCCTTTGCCTTGATGACAGCTTTGCACACTCCTGGCATTCTCTCAACCAGCTTCATGAGGTAGTCACCTGGAATGCATTTCAATTACAAGGTGTGCCTTGTTAAAAGTTAATATGTGGAATTTCTTTCCTTCTTTATGCGTTTGAGCCAATCATTTCTGTTGTGACAAGTTAGGGGTGGTATACAGAAGATAGCCCCATTTGGTAAAATATCAAGTCCATATTATGGCAAGAACAGCTCAAATAAGCAAAGAGAAATGACAGTCCATCATTACTTTAAGACATGAAGGTCAGTCAATCCAGAACCTTTCAAGAACTTTTAATGTTTCTTTAAGTGCAGTCACAAAAAACATCAAGTGCTATGATGAAACTGGCTCTCATGAGGACTGTCACAAGAAAGGAAGACCCAGAGTTACCTCTGCTGCAGAGAATAAGTTCATTAGAGTTACCAGCCTCAGAAATTGCAGCCCAAATAAATGCTTCACAGAGTTCAAGACACATCTCAACATCAACTGTTCACATGTGACTACGTGAATCAGGCCTTCATGGTCGAATTGCTGCAAAGAAACCACTACTAAAGGACACCAATAAGAAGAAGAGACTTGCTTGGGCCAAGAAACACGAGCAATATACATTAGACCGGTGGAAATCTGTCTTTTGGTCTGTTGAGTCCAAATTTGAGATTTTTGTGTCTTTGTGAGAGACAGAGAGACACAGGTGAACGGATCATCTTTGCATGTGTGGTTCCCACTGTGAAGCTTGGAGGAGGAGGTGTAATGGTGCTTTGCTCGTGATTCTGTTAGTGATTTATTTAGAATTCAAGGCACGCTTAACCAGCATGGCTACCACTGTATTCTGCAGCCAATAGCAATCCCATCTGGTTTGCCCTTAGTGGGACTATCATTTGTTTTTCAAGAGGGCAATGACCCAAAACACACCTCCAGGCTGTGTAAGGGCTGTTTGACCAAGAAGGAGAGTGATGGAGTGCTGCATCAGATCACCTGACCTCAACCCAACTGGGATGAGGTGCATCTGGAAGTGATGCAGACAACTACATTACAATCTACAAATGATCTACTGGACCTCTAGCAGTGTATAATGAAGACAGAGGACTGGCAGTATCTGGACCTCTAGCAGTGTATAATGAAGACAGAGGACTGGACCTCTAGCACTGTATAATGGAGACAGAGGACTGGACCTCTAGCAGTGTATAATGGAGACAGAGGACTGGACCTCTAGCACTGTATAATGGAGACAGAGGACTGGACCTCTAGCAGTGTATAATGAAGACAGAGGACTGGACCTCTAGCAGTGTATAATGAAGACAGAGGACTGGCAGTATCTGGACCTCTAGCAGTGTATAATGAAGACAGAGGACTGGCAGTATCTGGACCTCTAGCAGTGTATAATGAAGACAGAGGACTGGACCTCTAGCAGTGTATAATGGAGACAGAGGACTGGCGGTATCTGGACCTCTAGCAGTGTATAATGGAGACAGAGGACTGGCAGTATCTGGACCTCTAGCAGTGTATAATGAAGACAGAGGACTGGACCTCTAGCAGTGTATAATGGAGACAGAGGACTGGACCTCTAGCAGTGTATAATGAAGACAGAGGACTGGACCTCTAGTAGTGTATAATGGAGACAGAGGACTGGACCTCTAGCAGTGTATAATGAAGACAGAGGACTGGCAGTATCTGGACCTCTAGCAGTGTATAATGAAGACAGAGGACTGGACCTCTAGCAGTGTATAATGGAGACAGAGGACTGGACCTCTAGCAGTGTATAATGAAGACAGAGGACTGGCAGTATCTGGACCTCTAGCAGTGTATAATGGAGACAGAGGACTGGACCTCTAGCAGTGGATAATGGAGACAGAGGACTGGACCTCTAGCAGTGTATAATGGAGACAGAGGACTGGCAGTATCTGGACCTCTAGCAGTGTATAATGGAGACAGAGGACTGGACCTCTAGCAGTGTATAATGAAGACAGAGGACTGGACCTCTAGCAGTGTATAATGGAGACAGAGGACTGGACCTCTAGCAGTGTATAATGAAGACAGAGGACTGGACCTCTAGCAGTGTATAATGAAGACAGAGGACTGGCAGTATCTGGACCTCTAGCAGTGTATAATGGAGACAGAGGACTGGCAGTATCTGGACCTCTAGCAGTGTATAATGAAGACAGAGGACTGGCAGTATCTGGACCTCTAGCAGTGTATAATGGAGACAGAGGACTGGCAGTATCTGGACCTCTAGCAGTGTATAATGGAGACAGAGGACTGGACCTCTAGCAGTGTATAATGAAGACAGAGGACTGGACCTCTAGCAGTGTATAATGGAGACAGAGGACTGGACCTCTAGCAGTGTATAATGAAGACAGAGGACTGGCAGTATCTGGACCTCTAGCAGTGTATAATGGAGACAGAGGACTGGACCTCTAGCAGTGTATAATGAAGACAGAGGACTGGACCTCTAGCAGTGTATAATGAAGACAGAGGACTGGACCTCTAGCAGTGTATAATGAAGACAGAGGACTGGACCTCTAGCAGTGTATAATGGAGACAGAGGACTGGCAGTATCTGGACCTCTAGCAGTGTATAATGGAGACAGAGGACTGGACCTCTAGCAGTGTATAATGAAGACAGAGGACTGGACCTCTAGCAGTGTATAATGAAGACAGAGGACTGGCAGTATCTGGACCTCTAGCAGTGTATAATGAAGACAGAGGACTGGACCTCTAGCAGTGTATAATGGAGACAGAGGACTGGCGGTATCTGGACCTCTAGCAGTGTATAATGGAGACAGAGGACTGGCAGTATCTGGACCTCTAGCAGTGTATAATGAAGACAGAGGACTGGACCTCTAGCAGTGTATAATGGAGACAGAGGACTGGACCTCTAGCAGTGTATAATGAAGACAGAGGACTGGACCTCTAGTAGTGTATAATGGAGACAGAGGACTGGACCTCTAGCAGTGTATAATGAAGACAGAGGACTGGCAGTATCTGGACCTCTAGCAGTGTATAATGAAGACAGAGGACTGGACCTCTAGCAGTGTATAATGGAGACAGAGGACTGGACCTCTAGCAGTGTATAATGAAGACAGAGGACTGGCAGTATCTGGACCTCTAGCAGTGTATAATGGAGACAGAGGACTGGACCTCTAGCAGTGTATAATGGAGACAGAGGACTGGACCTCTAGCAGTGTATAATGGAGACAGAGGACTGGCAGTATCTGGACCTCTAGCAGTGTATAATGGAGACAGAGGACTGGCAGTATCTGGACCTCTAGCAGTGTATAATGGAGACAGAGGACTGGACCTCTAGCAGTGTATAATGAAGACAGAGGACTGGACCTCTAGCAGTGTATAATGGAGACAGAGGACTGGACCTCTAGCAGTGTATAATGAAGACAGAGGACTGGCAGTATCTGGACCTCTAGCAGTGTATAATGGAGACAGAGGACTGGACCTCTAGCAGTGTATAATGAAGACAGAGGACTGGACCTCTAGCAGTGTATAATGAAGACAGAGGACTGGACCTCTAGCAGTGTATAATGAAGACAGAGGACTGGACCTCTAGCAGTGTATAATGGAGACAGAGGACTGGCAGTATCTGGACCTCTAGCAGTGTATAATGGAGACAGAGGACTGGACCTCTAGCAGTGTATAATGAAGACAGAGGACTGGACCTCTAGCAGTGTATAATGAAGACAGAGGACTGGCAGTATCTGGACCTCTAGCAGTGTATAATGGAGACAGAGGACTGGACCTCTAGCAGTGTATAATGAAGACAGAGGACTGGACCTCTAGCAGTGTATAATGAAGACAGAGGACTGGCAGTATCTGGACCTCTAGCAGTGTATAATGAAGACAGAGGACTGGACCTCTAGCAGTGTATAATGGAGACAGAGGACTGGCAGTATCTGGACCTCTAGCAGTGTATAATGAAGTACATTTAGTATATGCGATAGTAATGACTCGGTAACAATGAAAAACATTTTAATACAAAGAAGCGTCTTTCAAATGACATTTTTTTGTGAAGTGTCTTATCAATATCAAGTTGTATATTTATATATATATATAACAGTAAAACTATGACTAGTTAAACAAGGAAGGGACTGGCTCTACCCAGTAACACAACTCATGTTTAGTTCTATATCGTTAAGGCAGACAGTTCAGACACCATCCCATTAGAAAAAACATTCTGTTGTCACCCAGTGTCCATTTCCAGAAGTTCCAAATGGCACCCTATTCCCTCTATAGTGCATTATAGGGTTCCTGGTCAAAAGCAGTGCACTATATAAGGAATAGGGTGCCATTTGGTAAATAACCCAGGTCTTCGGACCAGGGTCGTGTTCATTAGTACATACACATGAAAAACATTTTAAAACACTATGCAACAGAAAACGCAAATATGCGTTTATTATTGTTTCAGACCATTTTCTTCCATTTGGTACCAAATGATTACAATCCAGGTGTGTGTGTGTGTGTGTGTCGTGCTGTAACACGTTACTGTGTCTTTAAGGGCTTTTAGCAGGAAGACCCACCCAGGCAAGGTCGGTGCAGCAGGTCGGTAACCAAGACGACACCATGACACCATCGCCACAGCAACTTGATTCTACCTAATAAGGTAACAGGAGACGTTGCAATTAAAAAATAATAACACTTGTTCACTGTGGGAAGGAAAAATAATTTCCAGGACAGGAAGTCTGGTGTCAGATGACGTTGGACAAAACAGGTGGTGGTAGATAAATAAGAAATGGTTTTATGCTAACTCACACATTTGTAGACAATAAGTAAAAAAAAAACATCAAATATCCACCACTAAAGCCTTATCTAATCATGACAACTCCAACAGGATGTAGAGTGACATGGAAAACCACATGAAACATTCACTAGTCTTTTCACGTGTTACAGGAAGTGTTGGAAAACCACATGAAACATTCACAAGTCTTTTCACGTGTTACAGGAAGTGTTGGAAAACCACATGAAACATTCACAAGTCTTTTCACGTGTATTACAGGAAGTGCTGAGCGATTACTGCTTTTTGAGTTCAGTTCAGTTTCAATTATAATGTTTTTTTTTCTTTCAATGATTTATTTATTTTTTAACATCAAATGTATTATCAAATAATAACGTTCAAATTATTCGAGAGCTTTTTAACGCAAATTCCAAAGCCCAAAAATAATGAACATTCAATTGCCAAAACATTTAAAATATTCCAATGTCTCTGTCAGGTCCACATTGGGTCGACATGAATAGAAACATAGGAAATTACTATGAAATAATAAGATATTTCAGTTGTGTATATTGCTTCTTTTTTTATTTGATGACTTTATTATTTTTTAAATCCTCAAAGTTCTCACCTCATCGCTGATCAGACAGGAAGTCAGCAGTCAGACCATCTAACGTTATGTTCCCCAAACTGTACTGGCTGTAGTCATCCTATTTAACTAGGACGCTGCAAAGCTGTCTGACTAAAATAATTTGACTAGTTCTTTAAAGTAGATAAGGCATACTTTCACAAACTGTCTCTGTCCCTCGTCGTTGTGTTGTGAACATTCCTCTCACATGCGGCCTGTGTGTATGTTACGTAACGTAGTTGCAGGTGTAAAAGGACATCCACCCAGAGATCTGTATATAATGACGAAATGCTTATGTCTCCGCCCCTAACAATGGGAGTCGTTGTCCCGAAGGCGGGAAGGCAGGCGACAAGCTTAGGTCCACAATAACCCCAAAGAAATGTATTGGGCGAGAGTGAAACCTCTCGCGTCGCCTCTTTTTCTCTGATTCGTCTCTCAGCTGGGGAAAAAAATGGCGCAATGGATTGTGGTCATTGTAGTTAATTACCAAGTGTCTTTGCTAAGCTAGGCTGAATATTTGCTGTATGAAAACTACAACTCCATTCAGTTCAACGTCCCACAGAGTTCTTGACTTGATTTCTCCAAACTTCTCTCATGAATGATTTGATTTCTCTCTAAATAAATGGAGCGTTGGGCTCAAAAAAACAAAACAATCTAAATGGAATTCAAGTAATCGAACCGGAGTCCGTCAATAAGTTGTTTAATAACCTCCCCCCCCACCCCAAAAAAAGACATGTTGGTTAATCGCTCAGCACTAATTACAGGTTAGTTCAATAACCTGTAATGCACACATGACTAAATCGCTTTGACCAAAAGCATCTAGTAAACGGTATATGTTATTATATTTTACTCACGTTGGCTGCGGTGAAGGAGCCGCTAACATGTTATTATTATATTAGTTACACAAGTGGCTATATAAGACCACCAGTAGAGGTATGAATGTCTACAACGCAAATATCTTTAGTTCCACCATTTACCTCAGGACATTGTATTAGTTCTGTGCATCTTCATGGTTGGAGACGACTTGGTTCCATGGTCCACCGCAGCATCAACAGCAGTGTGTTTAACCTCCAACGTACTGAAGAAGTAAGCCTGGATGAAAATAAACACAGCAAATCATTTATTCTGAGAGAACACCGGGTTCTGCCCCAAATGACACCCCCATTCCCTTTATAGTGCACTACTTTTGACCAGGAATAGGGAATAGGGTGCCATTTGGGACACATTCGAGACCAACAAGCTAGAGAGGAACAGGGGCTCTGGTCAAAAGTAGTGCACTATATAGGGAATAGGGTGCCATAGAGCTTTGGTCTAAAGTAGTGCACTATGTAGGGAATAGGGTCCCATAGGACTCTGATCTAAAGTAGTGCACTATGTAGGGAATAGGGTGCCATAGGGCTCTGGTCTAAAGTAGTGCACTATGCAGGGAATAGGGTTCCATAGGGCTCTGGTCTAAAGTAGTGCACTATATAGGGAATAGGCTTCCATGGGAAACTGGGCTAAAGTAGTGCACTATATAGGGAATAGGCTTCCATGGGGCTCTGATCTAAAGTAGTGCGCTAGATAGGGAATAGGCTTCCATGGGAAACTGGTCTAAAGTAGTGCACTATATAGGGAATAGGCTTCCATGGGGCTCTGATCTAAAGTAGTGCACTATATATAGGGAATAGGCTTCCATGGGGCTCTGATCTAAAGTAGTGCACTATATATAGGGAATAGGCTTCCATGGGGCTCTGATCTAAAGTAGTGCACTATATAGGGAATAGGGTGCCATTTTGGATAAACCTCATTTCCTGTCAGTCTTTTTTTTCTTATTAAGCCCTTCTGACACCCAATCTCTCTCTGTAAGTAGACGGGTCGTTCCATGAAGTCGGTGCCTTTTGCGTAATTTCTGAAGATGATTATTTATGTCTGTCCCTCATTTTAAGCAATTCGTAACACACCATACAAAATGGATAATGGACATCCACAAGTGAATACATACCATAGGAAACTTTATATACAGAGCCTTCAGAAAGTATTCAGACCCCTTGACCTTTTTTTGTTACATTACAGCTCATTCTAAAATTGATTAAATAAACAAATATTTCTTCATCAATCTACACACAATACTCCAGCTGTCGGGTTACCATGACAACGGTCACAACAATAAGGTCAAAGTTGAATGTCTCTTGCTCCTACCCGGCAAAAACAGTGGCTATATAAAAGGTGAATGCCGACAAGAAAAATGTAAAAAATAGAGCTGTTTGAAAGAAACATACTGAGAATCATATGTGAAAGCAGTATATTGGACCATTCCACTACCTAGTTAAATGATTCACAGCAGGTGACATCGTTTGGGTCTTCTGAACAGCATGGTGGAAAAGGAAGTAAGTCTTCTCTCTCTTTTTGGTCTATTTATAAATGATTTTATCATCTTTGACTAAGGTGGTCAAGCTCAACATGTCAACCCTGTTCACTCAATTGAAAGTTGGGATTTTTTTTATCCAATAGTAAATAATTTTTTCTAGGTAACAATTAAGTACCTTACTGTGACTATTTTAAATTACAATGGTCAAAAAGAAACAAAAATAGATTCTTAGTAAAAGAGCAATTTATTAAGCAATAATTTTGCTTGGACTGTCTGGGAGTGCTATGAGTGGGGAGGGGAAAACTGAAAACTAGCTGTTATTGGCAGAGAGGTTTGGAACTCTTTCTTATTGGTCTATTAACACATTTACCACCTGGTGATGTCACCAGGCAGTCCAAAACTCCATCCCAACAAAACAGGCTGAAATGTATTTTCAAACAGCACTTACTTTTAGTGTAAGGGCATTATCATAATTATTTTTACAATTTCACAGTATTTTCTGTAGGCTAAACATATCCTCCATGCAGTTGAATGTTGAAAGATATATCATTTTTCTTTTTAGAAGTTTGCATGTCCAAAAAGGCACCCATTTCGTGGAACGACCCAGGGACATGTGATTCTCCTGAGTAGCTAGCTGGCTGTAGTCACACGTCGAAGTGGAATGACTGTCCATTTTCCAGTCAGTCATTGTTTCTGAAAAGCAACCTCCTTCACCCTCCCCCTTTTCTTCCTGCTCAAACTCGCCTTCCTTCCTTCCCCTGAGATAAACTAACTAACTTGACTCCTTTCATGCGCTGTCAAGAGGGAGTGTAGCCAAAGATACTATGGTCTTTGGTGTAGCGCTCAGGCAGTTGCCACGCTACAAGGCTCCAGTAGAATAGTGAGGAGGTAACTGAGCTAATTAAGTCATTGTGTGGGCCCCATTTGGAGATGGAACCATTGGTGCAGCCAGGTGAGGTTATGTAAACTGGGTCAGTCAAGTCGGTGATTGTTAAATCAGGACATTGTATTACATGACCAGGAACAACCCAACTCCGTAAGGCTGGTGTCGTGTTCACTAGGCACGAAAATAAAAAAAAAAGCTGTCTGCACTTGGCCAATAAGAAACACTCATTTTGGTTTTCCATGGTGCACAACGTTTAGAAACGTTTTGCTACACTGTGGCCTAATGAACACGGCCCAGGTGTGTTTTTTCCCCGGAATGTTTACCTTACAACCGAACGCCAAGAGGATGTGGAGTGCCACGATGGCCGTCATGATCGCTATGGCAACCCGGGGCTGGTCGTCACGGACGGCGGGCCAGAAGGTCAAGACCAGGATGGAACCAGAGAGACAGAGAGCCACAACAATGGAAAACCACCTAACGGCCTCGTTCGGGATGATCCACAACACCTGTCAACAACAACACTTGTCAATAACTACAACATTATATAACATTTAAAAAAAAGACTGGAATAAACATGTCCTCAACATTTGCATTGCAACAAAGTAAATGTGACACTATTGAACCTAATAAAATATAAACAATGCGACATAATCAGACATAAAACAATGTGATCTGTCATGTCTTACCACAGCAGGTATGTAGACGGCCAGGGAGTATCCGTACACACAGACGATCTCCAGGAATGAGTAAGAAACTCTGTTCATAACCTTGGAGTTCCTCCAGACCAGCAGGCCCCACAGGGCCAGGGGAACCAGCCACGCATAGCTGTAGATCGCCGTGGCCGCAATGGTCACTGGGAAATAAAAACACACAAGAGAAACAGTAGCAACAATCACATTATTTTCTAAAACATTTACGGGACTTTTTGTTGTGTTCAGTATCTATTTGAGTCTTGGGAAGTGGAGGAGTCAGTTTTATCCTGTGTTTTGTTTGACCCTTGAAAAACTTAAAATGACACTCACCTTTCCGGAACTCTGGGACGTATTTATACTGTGGATTCCCCAGGTAAACCAGGAAGTCAGAGATGTTTCCACAGATGGCGATGACAAAAACCAGAGTAGCACAGATCCAGAAGGGACCTGGAGGACACAGAGACAGTATCAGTAATCTGTAGTATTTGACGATGCATCACGGCCCGTTTCAAATGCTGCTTCCACGTCCCTGAATCCACTTGACGAGATTGAATGTTATTCTGCCACTTGTTGAATGCCCTCATCAAGACACAGGTGCCATTATACACTCAGTGTTATCCACAAGTACATAGAGTAGCCAGACAAATAGAAAAAGTAGCCAGACTGGTGCCCCTCTGCGTTCAAAATGTTTTGCAGAAGGAGCTCTATGTTGGTGGCCTCTGGTACATTCTTATGCCTTAATTCCATCCGAAATACACAGCAAAATTATTGAATACTTTATCGAGTTTACCTCTCACATTGACAAAAATGTGTTGTGGTATTGTCAAGAAAGACATGACTTTACCATTGAAATTAGTGAAAATGTTCGGTGTGTGTGTGTTGTTTTGTCTCGGTCTAGGACTAGACGAACAAAACTATTTAAACTTGTTTTAACATTGAATCTTGTCTTCTCTTGAGATTAAAGTCTCATTTATAGTCTCCCTGCAAGATATTAATTGCCACAATTATGTTTTCTCTTCAAATTATGTATTTTATTAAAACAGAAAAATGAAGTAAATATCCTATATTATCTTGAAAAATTAATTAAAGGATTTGTTTTTCCAGGTTCGCGTTTATACACAGTTTTTTCCAGGTTTTCACTCTTTAAAAATCACACTTTTTTAATAGAAAAACAACATAATTGGATGTTCTAAGCCCACAACAATGCTTAAAACTCATTAGAAGACGGCTTGTTAATTCCAGTGAGCACCTAGCAAGAGGCTGTTAGCGTGTTTTTGTAGAACACATGTGATTGTAGAGTAAAAACAAACACTGGAATGATGTTTGTCCCCCATGTAGTCTCTTTCACTTCCTCAAAATCCCCAGAATGAATCTAAGATACCTCAAGAAAACTGTTATTAATTTACGTTTTGGCCAAGAATGTTTAAGTCCCGCAATTTGACATCTCATTAAGAAAAGTCGGCAAGTATGTTTTAGTCTCTGGAGAGACATTAAAATAGCTGTGCAGCGATGCTCACCATCCAACCGGACAGAGCTTGAGAGGATCTGTGGAGAGGAATGGGGGAAACTTCTCAGGCAGCATCATACCCAAAAGACTCGAGGCTGTAATCGCTGCCAAAGGTGCTTCAACAAAGTACTGAGTACAGGGTCTGAATAGTTATGGAAATGTGATATTTCAGTTTAATTTTTAATACATTTGCAAAAATGTCAACATTTTTTTTTTTTTTAATGCTTTGTCATTATGGGGTATTGTGATGTCATTATGGGGTATTGTGATGTCATTATGGGGTATTGTGTGTAGATTGATGGGGGGGAAAAAACTATTAAATCCATTTTAGAATAAGGCTGTAACGTAACAACATGTGGATAAAGGGAAGGGGTCTGAATACTTTCCGAATGCCCTGTATGAGATCAATTTTATTCAGTCATTTCGACACCTTTTATAAACTAGTAAACACTGGCTGTTCAGCTGCAAATCAACACACAGTAAATAGCACCATGACTCCACCTGGCTGGCTCTGTGAAACACGCACAAGAAAATCAATTCATGTGTCAGAAAACAATAATTAAGTCGTGGATTTTTAGCATCATCGTTACCACATGGGACGTCATGCTCTCTCCCTCCTCTGTGTAAAGAAATTCAACTGCAACCAACCACAACGCACACAAAGTGTACCGGGAGGTGGGACAGACCGCAGGCTACGTAACCATGTCAACGCTCGCTTCGTGACCGAGAGGCGCCTATCCTATCAATAGATTGGTAGAAGAATCGTTCATTGTAGCGAGAGTGGGATCGATGGACTAACCAACAACAATAAAAAAGGTGAATTAACAGTAACCTATTTATATGAAGTGGAAAAAGTAGACGGCTGAAAATAAGTCTCTAAGTGTCTGATTAGCCGACAGCTGGCGCTAACGTTAAACATTTAGGTGAGGATAACAACACTTCAGGTCATGACTGGTAGGAAGGATGCATGCTCACCATAAAGATCAGGGTTGTTGCGGATGTAGAGATGGACAAAGTTCTTCCCTGGCCATGGCAATAACGACCCCAGGATTCTCTCTCTCACCTAGAGGAAACACATTGCGACAAAGTCGTTACAACACAGAAATATAATAAATACATGATTACAAACCCAAGGCGGACGCCTATCCTGTGCAGGGATGGAAAGGGCACACAGGGCATGGGGCCTCCAACTTTTTGTTCTGTTTTTGGGGTTATGGGTCATCTGGGTCACCTTTTTGGGGTTATGGGTCACCTGGAGGTCGTGAGGCCCCTTGATAGCATATGTGTAAAAATGCAGGACAACTAAGAAAACTGGTTTTATTATTAAATCTCTCAGCCTCAATGCCAAATGTGAACAATAGCATGAGACAAGCTATAAAACAACACATTTCTCTCTCTGACCTATGCCAACAAGTGTAGAATTGCAGGAAATTTGCTTTTAAACTGCAACATTTTCTCTTCGCCTCATGACAAAATGTGTAGAATAGCATTATAAAAGTGCAATTCTTTCTACACAAACCGTGTGTTGAAATGCAGGAAGTTAGCCGTTTACCCCCGCAAATAAAAATCAGGTCCTGATCCAATGTAACTTCATTCGTTCTTAAAAACATATTGAAAATGTCATTACAAAAACATTTATTATGTTTTCAAAGGCCTATTTGTTTGGCCGATTCAATTCAGATGAACAGATGAAGTACCTGGTGTGTCTCTACGTCAAAGAATCTCTGATAATATTCAAAGGTCCAGAAAGGAGCACTTCTCTTCTGCCCAGACAACAGCTGTAGGAAAATAAATCGTTATAAAATACAGGTTAGAACTCACATCAGGTAACAAAACAATCACAGAATCAGATTAATTATCAGAAACATCAAAATGGGCTTTTACATGGCATGTGCTTTATTTTCTGAACCAAACATGCACAACATCTGGGCTGCAACTAAGTGCTTACCGACTACAGCCTATATGTTGTCAATGTTACGTTATAACGTGGTAAACTACACTATATATACACATGTATATGTACACCCCTTTCAGACACACCCGTTGCTGACAGGTGTATAAAATCGAGCACAAAGCCACGCAATCTCCATAGACAAACATTGTCAGTAGAATGCCCTTACTTAAGAGCTCAGTGACTTTCTACGTGGCACTGTTATAGGACGCCACATTGCCAACAAGTCAGTTCATCAAATTTCCACCCTACTAGAGCTGCCCCAGTCAACTGTAAGTGCTGTTGTTGTGAAGTGGAAACGGATAGGAGCAACAACGGCTCAGCCGTGAAGTGGTAGGCCACACAAGGTCACAGAACAGGACCTTGGAGCGCTGAAGCGCATAAAAATGATCTGTCCTCGGTTACAACCAACAATCACTACCGAGTTCCAAACTGCCTCTGGAAGCAACATCAGCACAAGAACTATTCGTCGAGAGCATCACGAAATGGGTTTCCATGGACGAGCAGCCGCACACAAGCCTAAAATCACCATGCGCAATGCCAAGCATCGGCTGGAGTGGTGTAAAGCTCACCGCCATTGGACTCTGAAGCAGTGGAAACGCTTTCTCTGGAGTGATGAATCACGCTTCACCATCTGGCAGTCCGACAAGACGAATCTGGGTTTGGGGAATGCCAGGAGAACGCTACATGCCCGGATGCATAGTGCCAACTGTAAAGTTTGGTGGAGGAGGAATAGTGGTCTGGGGCTGTTTTTCAAGGTTCAGGCTAGGCCCCTTAGTTCCAGTGAAGGGAAATCTTAACGCTACAGCATACAATGACATTCTAGACCATTCTGTGCTTCCAACTTTGTGGCAACAGTTTGGGGAAGAAGGCCCTTTCCTGTTTCAGCATGACAATGCCCCGTGCACAAAGTGAGGTCCATACAGAAATGGTTTGTCGAGATCAGTGTAGAGGAACTTGACTGGCCTGCACAAAGCCCTGCACTCAACCCTATTGAACACCTTTGGGATGAATTTGAACGCCGACTGCAAGCCAGGCCTAATCGCCCAACATCAGTGCCCAACCTCACTAATGCTTGTGGCTGATTAGAAGCAAGTCCCCGTAGCAATGTTCCAACATCTAGTAGAAAGCATTCCCAGAGGAGTGGAGGCTGTTATAGCAGCAAAGGGGGGACCAACTCCATATTAATACCCATCATTTTGGAATGAGATGTTCAACCAATAGGTGTCCACATATTTTTGGTCATATAGTGTATGTATTTTTCTGACCTCAGTCTTGTCGTCATTAGCCAATGGGTCATTGTCCTCTTCGAAGGATGTCACCGGTGCAGATCTCCTCTGTTTCTGAGGTTTGTGACTTCCTGCCCCTGTGTCCTCGATACTGATGGTAGTCGCATCTCCGTTCCCTCCCAAATGGCTCTCAGAACTGTCAAATTCTGATTCAGAATGTTAGTAAAGAGAAAGGTTATGACAAAGATTCTGATTCAGAATGTTAGTAAAGAGAAAGGTTATGACAAAGATTCTGATTCAGAATGTTAGTAAAGAGGAAGGTTATGACAAAGATTCTGATTCAGAATGTTAGTAAAGAGAAAGGTTATGACAAAGATTCTGATTCAGAATGTTAGTAAAGAGAAAGGTTATGAGATTCTGATACAGAATGTCAGTAAAGAGGAAGGTTGTGAGATTCTGATTCAGAATGTCAGTAAAGAGAAAGGTTATGACAAAGGATCTGATTCAGAATGTTAGTAAAGAGGAAGATTATGACAAAGATTCTGATACAGAATGTTAGTAAAGAGAAAGGATATGACAAAGATTCTGATTCAGAATGTTAGTAAAGAGAAAGGTTATGAGATTCTGATACAGAATGTTAGTAAAGAGGAAGGTTGTGAGATTCTGATTCAGAATGTTAGTAAAGAGAAAGGTTATGACAAAGATTCTGATTCAGAATGTTAGTAAAGAGGAAGGTTATGAGATTCTGATTCAGAATGTTAGTAAAGAGGAAGGTTATGACAAAGATTCTGATTCAGAATGTTAGTAAAGAGAAAGTTTATGAGATTCTCATTCAGAATGTTAGTAAAGAGAAAGGTTATGACAAAGATTCTGATTCAGAATGTTAGTAAAGAGGAAGGTTATGACAAAGATTCTGATTCAGAATGTTAGTAAAGAGGAAGGTTATGAGATTCTGATTCAGAATGTTAGTAAAGAGGAAGGTTATGACAAAGATTCTGATTCAGAATGTTAGTAAAGAGAACGGTTATGAGATTCTGATTCAGAATGTTAGTAAAGAGAAAGGTTATGACAAAGATTCTCATTCAGAATGTTAGTAAAGAGAAAGGTTATGACAAAGATTCTGATTCAGAATGTCAGTAAAGAGAAAGGTTATGAGATTCTGATTCAGAATGTCAGTAAAGAGAAAGGTTATGACAAAGGATCTGATTCAGAATGTTAGTAAAGATAAAGGTTATGACAAAGATTCTGATTCAGAATGTTAGTAAAGAGAAAGGTTATGAGATTCTCATTCAGAATGTTAGTAAAGAGAAAGGTTATGACAAAGATTCTGATTCAGAATGTTAGTAAAGAGGAAGGTTATGAGATTCTGATTCAGAATGTTAGTAAAGAGGAAGGTTATGACAAAGATTCTGATTCAGAATGTTAGTAAAGAGAACGGTTATGAGATTCTGATTCAGAATGTTAGTAAAGAGAAAGGTTATGACAAAGATTCTCATTCAGAATGTTAGTAAAGAGAAAGGTTATGACAAAGATTCTGATTCAGAATGTCAGTAAAGAGAAAGGTTATGAGATTCTGATTCAGAATGTCAGTAAAGAGAAAGGTTATGACAAAGGATCTGATTCAGAATGTTAGTAAAGATAAAGGTTATGACAAAGATTCTGATTCAGAATGTTAGTAAAGAGAAAGGTTATGAGATTCTCATTCAGAATGTTAGTAAAGAGAAAGGTTATGACAAAGATTCTGATTCAGAATGTTAGTAAAGATAAAGGTTATGACAAAGATTCTGATTCAGAATGTTAGTAAAGAGAAAGTTTATGAGATTCTCATTCAGAATGTTAGTAAAGAGAAAGGTTATGACAAAGATTCTGATACAGAATGTTAGTAAAGATAAAGGTTATGACAAAGATTCTGATTCAGAATGTTAGTAAAGAGGAAGGTTATGAGATTCTGATTCAGAATGTTAGTAAAGAGGAAGGTTATGACAAAGATTCTGATTCAGAATGTTAGTAAAGAGAAAGTTTATGAGATTCTCATTCAGAATGTTAGTAAAGAGAAAGGTTATGACAAAGATTCTGATTCAGAATGTTAGTAAAGAGGAAGGTTATGACAAAGATTCTGATTCAGAATGTTAGTAAAGAGGAAGGTTATGAGATTCTGATTCAGAATGTTAGTAAAGAGGAAGGTTATGACAAAGATTCTGATTCAGAATGTTAGTAAAGAGAACGGTTATGAGATTCTGATTCAGAATGTTAGTAAAGAGAAAGGTTATGACAAAGATTCTCATTCAGAATGTTAGTAAAGAGAAAGGTTATGACAAAGATTCTGATTCAGAATGTCAGTAAAGAGAAAGGTTATGAGATTCTGATTCAGAATGTCAGTAAAGAGAAAGGTTATGACAAAGGATCTGATTCAGAATGTTAGTAAAGATAAAGGTTATGACAAAGATTCTGATTCAGAATGTTAGTAAAGAGAAAGGTTATGAGATTCTCATTCAGAATGTTAGTAAAGAGAAAGGTTATGACAAAGATTCTGATTCAGAATGTTAGTAAAGAGGAAGGTTATGAGATTCTGATTCAGAATGTTAGTAAAGAGGAAGGTTATGACAAAGATTCTGATTCAGAATGTTACTAAAGAGAACGGTTATGAGATTCTGATTCAGAATGTTAGTAAAGAGAAAGGTTATGACAAAGATTCTCATTCAGAATGTTAGTAAAGAGAAAGGTTATGACAAAGATTCTGATTCAGAATGTCAGTAAAGAGAAAGGTTATGAGATTCTGATTCAGAATGTCAGTAAAGAGAAAGGTTATGACAAAGGATCTGATTCAGAATGTTAGTAAAGATAAAGGTTATGACAAAGATTCTGATTCAGAATGTTAGTAAAGAGAAAGGTTATGAGATTCTCATTCAGAATGTTAGTAAAGAGAAAGGTTATGACAAAGATTCTGATTCAGAATGTTAGTAAAGATAAAGGTTATGACAAAGATTCTGATTCAGAATGTTAGTAAAGAGAAAGTTTATGAGATTCTCATTCAGAATGTTAGTAAAGAGAAAGGTTATGACAAAGATTCTGATACAGAATGTTAGTAAAGATAAAGGTTATGACAAAGATTCTGATTCAGAATGTTAGTAAAGAGAAAGGTTATGAGATTCTGATTCAGAATGTTAGTAAAGAGAAAGTTTATGAGATTCTCATTCAGAATGTTAGTAAAGAGAAAGGTTATGACAAAGATTCTGATTCAGAATGTCAGTAAAGAGAAAGGTTATGACAAAGATTCTGATAAAGAATGTTAGTAAAGAGAAAGGTTATGACAAAGATTCAGATTCAGAATGTTAGTAAAGAGAAAGATTATGACAAAGATTCTGATTCAGAATGTCAGTAAAGAAAAAGGTTATGACAAAGATTCTGATTCAGAATGTTAGTAAAGAGGAAGATTATGACAAAGATTCAGATTCAGAATGTTAGTAAATAGGAAGATTATGACAAAGATTCTGATTCAGAATGTTAGTAAAGAGAAAGGTTATGACAAAGATTCTGATTCAGAATGTCAGTAAAGAGAAAGGTTATGACAAAGATTCTGATTCAGAATGTTAGTAAAGAGAAAGGTTATGAGATTCTGATTCAGAATGTTAGTAAAGAGAAAGTTTATGAGATTCTGATTCAGAATGTTAGTAAAGAGGAAGATTATGACAAAGATTCTGATTCAGAATGTTAGTAAAGAGAAAGTTTATGAGATTCTGATTCAAAATGTTAGTAAAGAGAAAGGTTATGACAAAGATTCTCATTCAGAATGTTAGTAAAGAGAAAGATTATGACAAAGGATCTGATTCAGAATGTTAGTAAAGAGAAAGGTTATGACAAAGATTCTGATTCAGAATGTTAGTAAAGAGGAAGATTATGACAAAGATTCTGATTCAGAATGTTAGTAAAGAGAAAGGTTTTGACAAAGATTCTGATTCAGAATGTTAGTAAAGAGAAAGGTTATGACAAAGATTCTGATTCAGAATGTTAGTAAAGAGAAAGGTTATGAGATTCTGATACAGAATGTTAGTAAAGAGAAAGGTTATGACAAAGATTCTGATTCAGAATGTTAGTAAAGAGAAAGGTTATGAGATTCTGATACAGAATGTCAGTAAAGAGGAAGGTTGTGAGATTCTGATTCAGAATGTCAGTAAAGAGAAAGGTTATGACAAAGGATCTGATTCAGAATGTTAGTAAAGAGGAAGATTATGACAAAGATTCTGATACAGAATGTTAGTAAAGAGAAAGGTTATGACAAAGATTCTGATTCAGAATGTTAGTAAAGAGAAAGGTTATGAGATTCTGATACAGAATGTTAGTAAAGAGGAAGGTTGTGAGATTCTGATTCAGAATGTTAGTAAAGAGAAAGGTTATGACAAAGATTCTGATTCAGAATGTTAGTAAAGAGGAAGGTTATGAGATTCTGATTCAGAATGTTAGTAAAGAGGAAGGTTATGACAAAGATTCTGATTCAGAATGTTAGTAAAGAGAAAGTTTATGAGATTCTCATTCAGAATGTTAGTAAAGAGAAAGGTTATGACAAAGATTCTGATTCAGAATGTTAGTAAAGAGGAAGGTTATGACAAAGATTCTGATTCAGAATGTTAGTAAAGAGGAAGGTTATGAGATTCTGATTCAGAATGTTAGTAAAGAGGAAGGTTATGACAAAGATTCTGATTCAGAATGTTAGTAAAGAGAACGGTTATGAGATTCTGATTCAGAATGTTAGTAAAGAGAAAGGTTATGACAAAGATTCTCATTCAGAATGTTAGTAAAGAGAAAGGTTATGACAAAGATTCTGATTCAGAATGTCAGTAAAGAGAAAGGTTATGACAAAGATTCTGATTCAGAATGTTAGTAAAGAGAAAGGTTATGAGATTCTGATTCAGAATGTTAGTAAAGAGAAAGGTTATGACAAAGATTCTGATTCAGAATGTCAGTAAAGAGAAAGTTTATGAGATTCTGATTCAGAATGTCAGTAAAGAGAAAGGTTATGACAAAGGATCTGATTCAGAATGTTAGTAAAGATAAAGGTTATGACAAAGATTCTGATTCAGAATGTTAGTAAAGAGAAAGGTTATGAGATTCTCATTCAGAATGTTAGTAAAGAGAAAGGTTATGACAAAGATTCTCATTCAGAATGTTAGTAAAGAGAAAGGTTATGACAAAGATTCTGATTCAGAATGTCAGTAAAGAGAAAGGTTATGAGATTCTGATTCAGAATGTCAGTAAAGAGAAAGGTTATGACAAAGGATCTGATTCAGAATGTTAGTAAAGATAAAGGTTATGACAAAGATTCTGATTCAGAATGTTAGTAAAGAGAAAGGTTATGAGATTCTCATTCAGAATGTTAGTAAAGAGAAAGGTTATGACAAAGATTCTGATTCAGAATGTTAGTAAAGAGGAAGGTTATGAGATTCTGATTCAGAATGTTAGTAAAGAGGAAGGTTATGACAAAGATTCTGATTCAGAATGTTAGTAAAGAGAACGGTTATGAGATTCTGATTCAGAATGTTAGTAAAGAGAAAGGTTATGACAAAGATTCTCATTCAGAATGTTAGTAAAGAGAAAGGTTATGACAAAGATTCTGATTCAGAATGTCAGTAAAGAGAAAGGTTATGAGATTCTGATTCAGAATGTCAGTAAAGAGAAAGGTTATGACAAAGGATCTGATTCAGAATGTTAGTAAAGATAAAGGTTATGACAAAGATTCTGATTCAGAATGTTAGTAAAGAGAAAGGTTATGAGATTCTCATTCAGAATGTTAGTAAAGAGAAAGGTTATGACAAAGATTCTGATTCAGAATGTTAGTAAAGATAAAGGTTATGACAAAGATTCTGATTCAGAATGTTAGTAAAGAGAAAGTTTATGAGATTCTCATTCAGAATGTTAGTAAAGAGAAAGGTTATGACAAAGATTCTGATACAGAATGTTAGTAAAGATAAAGGTTATGACAAAGATTCTGATTCAGAATGTTAGTAAAGAGAAAGGTTATGAGATTCTGATTCAGAATGTTAGTAAAGAGAAAGTTTATGAGATTCTCATTCAGAATGTTAGTAAAGAGAAAGGTTATGACAAAGATTCTGATTCAGAATGTCAGTAAAGAGAAAGGTTATGACAAAGATTCTGATAAAGAATGTTAGTAAAGAGAAAGGTTATGACAAAGATTCAGATTCAGAATGTTAGTAAAGAGAAAGATTATGGCAAAGATTCTGATTCAGAATGTCAGTAAAGAAAAAGGTTATGACAAAGATTCTGATTCAGAATGTTAGTAAAGAGGAAGATTATGACAAAGATTCAGATTCAGAATGTTAGTAAATAGGAAGATTATGACAAAGATTCTGATTCAGAATGTTAGTAAAGAGAAAGGTTATGACAAAGATTCTGATTCAGAATGTCAGTAAAGAGAAAGGTTATGACAAAGATTCTGATTCAGAATGTTAGTAAAGAGAAAGGTTATGAGATTCTGATTCAGAATGTTAGTAAAGAGAAAGTTTATGAGATTCTGATTCAGAATGTTAGTAAAGAGGAAGATTATGACAAAGATTCTGATTCAGAATGTTAGTAAAGAGAAAGTTTATGAGATTCTGATTCAAAATGTTAGTAAAGAGAAAGGTTATGACAAAGATTCTCATTCAGAATGTTAGTAAAGAGAAAGATTATGACAAAGGATCTGATTCAGAATGTTAGTAAAGAGAAAGGTTATGACAAAGATTCTGATTCAGAATGTTAGTAAAGAGGAAGATTATGACAAAGATTCTGATTCAGAATGTTAGTAAAGAGAAAGGTTTTGACAAAGATTCTGATTCAGAATGTTAGTAAAGAGAAAGGTTATGACAAAGATTCTGATTCAGAATGTTAGTAAAGAGAAAGGTTATGAGATTCTGATACAGAATGTTAGTAAAGAGAAAGGTTATGACAAAGATTCTGATTCAGAATGTTAGTAAAGAGAAAGGTTATGAGATTCTGATACAGAATGTCAGTAAAGAGGAAGGTTGTGAGATTCTGATTCAGAATGTCAGTAAAGAGAAAGGTTATGACAAAGGATCTGATTCAGAATGTTAGTAAAGAGGAAGATTATGACAAAGATTCTGATACAGAATGTTAGTAAAGAGAAAGGTTATGACAAAGATTCTGATTCAGAATGTTAGTAAAGAGAAAGGTTATGAGATTCTGATACAGAATGTTAGTAAAGAGGAAGGTTGTGAGATTCTGATTCAGAATGTTAGTAAAGAGAAAGGTTATGACAAAGATTCTGATTCAGAATGTTAGTAAAGAGGAAGGTTATGAGATTCTGATTCAGAATGTTAGTAAAGAGGAAGGTTATGACAAAGATTCTGATTCAGAATGTTAGTAAAGAGAAAGTTTATGAGATTCTCATTCAGAATGTTAGTAAAGAGAAAGGTTATGACAAAGATTCTGATTCAGAATGTTAGTAAAGAGGAAGGTTATGACAAAGATTCTGATTCAGAATGTTAGTAAAGAGGAAGGTTATGAGATTCTGATTCAGAATGTTAGTAAAGAGGAAGGTTATGACAAAGATTCTGATTCAGAATGTTAGTAAAGAGAACGGTTATGACAAAGATTCTCATTCAGAATGTTAGTAAAGAGAAAGGTTATGACAAAGATTCTGATTCAGAATGTCAGTAAAGAGAAAGGTTATGACAAAGATTCTGATTCAGAATGTTAGTAAAGAGAAAGGTTATGAGATTCTGATTCAGAATGTTAGTAAAGAGAAAGGTTATGACAAAGATTCTGATTCAGAATGTCAGTAAAGAGAAAGTTTATGAGATTCTGATTCAGAATGTCAGTAAAGAGAAAGGTTATGACAAAGGATCTGATTCAGAATGTTAGTAAAGATAAAGGTTATGACAAAGATTCTGATTCAGAATGTTAGTAAAGAGAAAGGTTATGAGATTCTCATTCAGAATGTTAGTAAAGAGAAAGGTTATGACAAAGATTCTGATTCAGAATGTTAGTAAAGATAAAGGTTATGACAAAGATTCTGATTCAGAATGTTAGTAAAGAGAAAGTTTATGAGATTCTCATTCAGAATGTTAGTAAAGAGAAAGGTTATGACAAAGATTCTGATACAGAATGTTAGTAAAGATAAAGGTTATGACAAAGATTCTGATTCAGAATGTTAGTAAAGAGAAAGGTTATGAGATTCTGATTCAGAATGTTAGTAAAGAGAAAGTTTATGAGATTCTCATTCAGAATGTTAGTAAAGAGAAAGGTTATGACAAAGATTCTGATTCAGAATGTCAGTAAAGAGAAAGGTTATGACAAAGATTCTGATAAAGAATGTTAGTAAAGAGAAAGGTTATGACAAAGATTCTCATTCAGAATGTTAGTAAAGAGAAAGATTATGACAAAGGATCTGATTCAGAATGTTAGTAAAGAGAAAGGTTATGACAAAGATTCTGATTCAGAATGTTAGTAAAGAGGAAGATTATGACAAAGATTCTGATTCAGAATGTTAGTAAAGAGAAAGGTTTTGACAAAGATTCTGATTCAGAATGTTAGTAAAGAGAAAGGTTATGACAAAGATTCTGATTCAGAATGTTAGTAAAGAGAAAGGTTATGAGATTCTGATACAGAATGTTAGTAAAGAGAAAGGTTATGACAAAGATTCTGATTCAGAATGTTAGTAAAGAGAAAGGTTATGAGATTCTGATACAGAATGTCAGTAAAGAGGAAGGTTGTGAGATTCTGATTCAGAATGTCAGTAAAGAGAAAGGTTATGACAAAGGATCTGATTCAGAATGTTAGTAAAGAGGAAGATTATGACAAAGATTCTGATACAGAATGTTAGTAAAGAGAAAGGTTATGACAAAGATTCTGATTCAGAATGTTAGTAAAGAGAAAGGTTATGAGATTCTGATACAGAATGTTAGTAAAGAGGAAGGTTGTGAGATTCTGATTCAGAATGTTAGTAAAGAGAAAGGTTATGACAAAGATTCTGATTCAGAATGTTAGTAAAGAGGAAGGTTATGAGATTCTGATTCAGAATGTTAGTAAAGAGGAAGGTTATGACAAAGATTCTGATTCAGAATGTTAGTAAAGAGAAAGTTTATGAGATTCTCATTCAGAATGTTAGTAAAGAGAAAGGTTATGACAAAGATTCTGATTCAGAATGTTAGTAAAGAGGAAGGTTATGACAAAGATTCTGATTCAGAATGTTAGTAAAGAGGAAGGTTATGAGATTCTGATTCAGAATGTTAGTAAAGAGGAAGGTTATGACAAAGATTCTGATTCAGAATGTTAGTAAAGAGAACGGTTATGACAAAGATTCTCATTCAGAATGTTAGTAAAGAGAAAGGTTATGACAAAGATTCTGATTCAGAATGTCAGTAAAGAGAAAGGTTATGACAAAGATTCTGATTCAGAATGTTAGTAAAGAGAAAGGTTATGAGATTCTGATTCAGAATGTTAGTAAAGAGAAAGGTTATGACAAAGATTCTGATTCAGAATGTCAGTAAAGAGAAAGTTTATGAGATTCTGATTCAGAATGTCAGTAAAGAGAAAGGTTATGACAAAGGATCTGATTCAGAATGTTAGTAAAGATAAAGGTTATGACAAAGATTCTGATTCAGAATGTTAGTAAAGAGAAAGGTTATGAGATTCTCATTCAGAATGTTAGTAAAGAGAAAGGTTATGACAAAGATTCTGATTCAGAATGTTAGTAAAGATAAAGGTTATGACAAAGATTCTGATTCAGAATGTTAGTAAAGAGAAAGTTTATGAGATTCTCATTCAGAATGTTAGTAAAGAGAAAGGTTATGACAAAGATTCTGATACAGAATGTTAGTAAAGATAAAGGTTATGACAAAGATTCTGATTCAGAATGTTAGTAAAGAGAAAGGTTATGAGATTCTGATTCAGAATGTTAGTAAAGAGAAAGTTTATGAGATTCTCATTCAGAATGTTAGTAAAGAGAAAGGTTATGACAAAGATTCTGATTCAGAATGTCAGTAAAGAGAAAGGTTATGACAAAGATTCTGATAAAGAATGTTAGTAAAGAGAAAGGTTATGACAAAGATTCAGATTCAGAATGTTAGTAAAGAGAAAGATTATGACAAAGATTCTGATTCAGAATGTCAGTAAAGAAAAAGGTTATGACAAAGATTCTGATTCAGAATGTTAGTAAAGAGGAAGATTATGACAAAGATTCAGATTCAGAATGTTAGTAAATAGGAAGATTATGACAAAGATTCTGATTCAGAATGTTAGTAAAGAGAAAGGTTATGACAAAGATTCTGATTCAGAATGTCAGTAAAGAGAAAGGTTATGACAAAGATTCTGATTCAGAATGTTAGTAAAGAGAAAGGTTATGAGATTCTGATTCAGAATGTTAATAAAGAGAAAGTTTATGAGATTCTGATTCAGAATGTTAGTAAAGAGGAAGATTATGACAAAGATTCTGATTCAGAATGTTAGTAAAGAGAAAGTTTATGAGATTCTGATTCAAAATGTTAGTAAAGAGAAAGGTTATGACAAAGATTCTCATTCAGAATGTTAGTAAAGAGAAAGATTATGACAAAGGATCTGATTCAGAATGTTAGTAAAGAGAAAGGTTATGACAAAGATTCTGATTCAGAATGTTAGTAAAGAGGAAGATTATGACAAAGATTCTGATTCAGAATGTTAGTAAAGAGAAAGGTTTTGACAAAGATTCTGATTCAGAATGTTAGTAAAGAGAAAGGTTATGACAAAGATTCTGATTCAGAATGTTAGTAAAGAGAAAGGTTATGAGATTCTGATTCAGAATGTTAGTAAAGAGAAAGGTTATGAGATTCTGATTCAGAATGTTAGTAAAGAGAAAGTTTATGAGATTCTCATTCAGAATGTTAGTAAAGAGAAAGGTTATGACAAAGATTCTGATTCAGAATGTCAGTAAAGAGAAAGGTTATGACAAAGATTCTGATAAAGAATGTTAGTAAAGAGAAAGGTTATGACAAAGATTCAGATTCAGAATGTTAGTAAAGAGAAAGATTATGACAAAGATTCTGATTCAGAATGTCAGTAAAGAAAAAGGTTATGACAAAGATTCTGATTCAGAATGTTAGTAAAGAGGAAGATTATGACAAAGATTCAGATTCAGAATGTTAGTAAATAGGAAGATTATGACAAAGATTCTGATTCAGAATGTTAGTAAAGAGAAAGGTTATGACAAAGATTCTGATTCAGAATGTCAGTAAAGAGAAAGGTTATGACAAAGATTCTGATTCAGAATGTTAGTAAAGAGAAAGGTTATGAGATTCTGATTCAGAATGTTAGTAAAGAGAAAGTTTATGAGATTCTGATTCAGAATGTTAGTAAAGAGGAAGATTATGACAAAGATTCTGATTCAGAATGTTAGTAAAGAGAAAGTTTATGAGATTCTGATTCAAAATGTTAGTAAAGAGAAAGGTTATGACAAAGATTCTCATTCAGAATGTTAGTAAAGAGAAAGATTATGACAAAGGATCTGATTCAGAATGTTAGTAAAGAGAAAGGTTATGACAAAGATTCTGATTCAGAATGTTAGTAAAGAGGAAGATTATGACAAAGATTCTGATTCAGAATGTTAGTAAAGAGAAAGGTTTTGACAAAGATTCTGATTCAGAATGTTAGTAAAGAGAAAGGTTATGACAAAGATTCTGATTCAGAATGTTAGTAAAGAGAAAGGTTATGAGATTCTGATTCAGAATGTTAGTAAAGAGAAAGGTTATGAGATTCTGATACAGAATGTTAGTAAAGAGAAAGGTTATGACAAAGATTCTGATTCAGAATGTTAGTAAAGAGGAAGATTATGACAAAGATTCTGATTCAGAATGTTAGTAAAGAGAAAGGTTATGACAAAGATTCTGATTCAGAATGTCAGTAAAGAGAAAGGTTATGACAAAGATTCTGATTCAGAATGTTAGTAAAGAGAAAGGTTATGACAAAGATTCTGATTCAGAATGTTAGTAAAGAGAAAGTTTATGAGATTCTGATTCAGAATGTTAGTAAAGAGGAAGATTATGACAAAGATTCTGATTCAGAATGTTAGTAAAGAAAAAGGTTATGACAAAGATTCTGATTCAGAATGTAAGTAAAGAGAAAGTTTATGAGATTCTGATTCAGAATGTTAGTAAAGAGAAAGGTTATGACAAAGATTCTGATTCAGAATGTTTGTAAAGAGGAAGGTTATGAGATTCTGAGTCAGAAAAAAATGACTAATACCACCATCTATTGGGCACAACCTGGTAATATCAGGATTTTTGAAGAAATTATTTTTTTCAAAACTATTAAAATATTGTCTCTCCCTTTGGTTAATTACTCACATTTTATGCACTGCAGTGATAGCTAGCTGTAGCTTATGCTTTCAGTACTAGATAAATTTTTTGATCCTTTGATTGGGTGGACTTGTCAGTTCATGCTGCAAGAGCTCTGATAGGTTGGAGGACATCCTCTGGAAGTTGTCATAATCACTGTGTAAGTCTATGGAAGGGGGTGAGAACCATGAGCCTCCTTGGTTTCGTATTGAAGTCAATGTACCAAGAGGAGGATGGAAGCTAGCTGTCCTCCAGCTACAACATGGTTCTACCCTAGAGAGTGCTGTTGAGGCTACTGTAGACCTTCATTACAAAACAGTGTATTTTAATCAGTTATTTGGTGACGTGAACATATTTAGTATAGTTGTATCTAATAATAATAATAATAACTTTTTAACGCTTCACTATTTCTATTTTTATGAAATTCACTAAAGAGGATGGTCCTGCTCTTCCTCCTCAGAGGAGCCGCCACTGACCTGAATGGCTTTATTATTATAATAATGTATACAGTCTATAAGACTGAGCAGCAGTGGTGTCATGCTGTATCTGAATGGCATCACAGGCTATAAAACACTCACCTTGAAATGTTAAGAGGAAATCGCTGTTAGCCGCCATGTAGGAGACTAATCAAGAGTCTGTGGAGACAAAGAAGATTAGTGTCAAGATACACGCTTCTCCATAGAGATCCATTACGCTGCTGGCACTGTAACGATGCAGGAAATGTGGATAGACTTGTTCAATGGGATTCGATGATCATCACTCAGTAGCTTTTTCAGAGGATAGAGGTTGACAGGCTAACAATACCATGTAAACATATACAGTGTATAGTAAATGTAAGTACAGTTTTGTTTGTTCACTACGATTGAATGCAGATGATAAAACTAACTCAGCACTGCTAGCTCAATCAGCGTCGGTCGGATCAACATTTACAGGATGGGTACCCGGAGGAAATTGGGGGAGGGTCATGTTATTTTAATTTCAGTCAAGGGAAGGGTTTAGTATTATTTTAATCTGGTCCAGGGGAGGGTCATGTAATATTTTGTGTTTTAAATATATATATTTACACACACACACACACACACACACACACACACACACACACACACACTGTCAAAAGTTTGGACAGCTACTCATTCAAGGGTTCTTTATTTTTTCTATTTTCTACATTGTAGAACAATAGTGAAGACATCAAAACTATGTAATAACACATATGAGAGAGAATAAAGTAGACGGCACGCGTCAAAATGATTGATTGATGACCTTACGTCATTTTGACCTTTGCGTGTCCGAATATGTGCCCCCTCCCCGTCCCCCCTGTTCCCGTGGTCACGTGTTATTTTGTGTTATTTCAGATCTCTATGTCATCCTTTGAAGTAGTCCAGTTGATGGATGTCTAGGGGCCTGGTTGAACTGTGGTTGTTGTGTTTGAACTTTTGGACCGGGTATGACCCCCCCAGTTTTATTGCCCTTATGTTTGTTATCTATGGAGCAGGAATGTGTGTCTGTATGTGTGTGTGTGTGTTAGAAACAAGGTCCCTTGGCATTGTGTCCATTTCAGGCTTTAAACAACAATTAAACAGCCATCTAAATAATGTTTCTCAGCCTAGTTTCCTATTTAGTTCTCTTTATATGTACAGGCACAGAGCTTCAAGATGGCTCCAGCCTAAGGATTTTCAGTGCATGTACACCTGGGGAGATTAGAACCCCAAAGAAAAGATCCTAAAGGTAATTTCAGGTTTATCATGACAGCCACTTTATGAAAGGCCTTTACTTATGGCTAAACAGCTTCTGCACAGCTTATTAATTAAGGCTGTGGGATGAAATGAGGTGTTTCTAGGAGGGCTTAAACAAATCTACAGTGAAACAAACATGTACACTTTACACACATATTTATTGACTTTTAAAAATACCACAGTAACATGACAGAATTTGTGCAAACGCAACGAAATCTGCTAGGGGATATTAAATGTACAACAGTAGTATTCTGTAACAAGCAATACGTGTTAAACATGTGGCACAGGCAATCATGACAGCCTCTTTATGAAAGGCCTTTAATTATGTGTTTCTAGGAGGGCTTAAACAAATCTACAGTGAAACAAACATATACACTTTACACACATATTTACTGACATTTAAAAAGACCACAGTAACATGACCGAATTTGTGCAAATGCGACGAAATCTGCTAGTGGATATTAAATGTACAACAGTAGTATTAGGTAACAAGCAATACGTGTTAAACATGTGGCACAGGCAATCATGACAGCCTCTTTATGAAAGGCCTTTAATTAGGTGTTTCTAGGAGGGCTTAAACAAATCTACAGTGAAACAAACATATACACTTTACACACATATTTACTGACATTTAAAAAGACCACAGTAACATGACCGAATTTGTGCAAATGCGACGAAATCTGCTAGTGGATATTAAATGTACAACAGTAGTATTAGGTAACAAGCAATACGTGTGGCACAGGCAATCATGACAGACTCTTTATGAAAGGCCTTTAACTATGGCTAAACAGTTTTCTACACATCTTATTCATTAATGATGTGGGCATACCCAGGATTTACAGGCAGGAACGGTTGATCTACACATGGAGGGAAAACTTACGGAGTTTTGATGGAGCGGACAAGCGTCTTTGAGTTGATGAATTTGAAATGGATAATGGTCGTGGCTAACCGGACCATCTATCTGTAAGAGAAATAGTAAACATTTTGGAATTATAACATGTGTTAAAATGTATGTACTAAATATTATGAATTAAATCACTGGTTTTAAAAATGTATCTCACGATTTAACGATAGGGGAAGAGGTAATTTCATATTTCGGCCAACACATCAAGAGCTAACAGGGGTGAGTGGGGATTCATAGTACAACAGGAGGCTTCGGTAACCTGCAATACGGGTTAAATATGTTTTACATACATCCACGACTGAATGGTTTCACAAACTACATTTAAAGGTTTTGTCAGAAAGCTGTAACAGGCCTCATTCACCAGTCTAGAGATGAACCTAGAGACACCAAAAACATCGCCGCTTAGAGCAGCTTGGAGATTATTACCCATGAAAGGGGGGAGCAAAAGAGTGGATTTAACCAACTCTGTACAAACCCCGACACGTGGTATGATAACTCTGACGCGTACGTCTAATGATTATTGTAGATGTTTACAACTGAGGGAGTTGACAGTAGGTCAATGAGATGTATAAAGGCAAATTGACATAACGGACCTCAAAGACCAACAGCCTACTTTATAATATAGAATGCAGGGGTGTGTACTGAACATGTAACCATTATAAAACAAAACATGTCTCGAAACACCTCCTAGTTAGGGACAGAACGCGGAGCATATACTTTAACACTATGTTACCACAGCTTTAGCGCAAACCCACAGCCCCGAATATTTAGCTGCCAGGACAGATTAAAAAAGAGATGTGAATAAGTGAATCCCTCCTAATAGATATTTCTGAAGGCTACTGGACATAGGTGATTGGGAAGCGACTGATAGACGTAGATTCTCAGAAGCAATTTATAGTATTTCCTACAATGGTATGTTATAAAGTTTGTAATAATGTACAACTGTAGGCCTCCAATGTTTTTACATAAAAAGACTAATGATGCATGTTTAAATAATAGTACAATTTGTTAATTAATTCTAACATGTCTTTAAAAAGTTAGTACTATATATTTTGGTATTAAATCAATGGTTTTAAAAAAGTATCTCACCCTTTAACGAAGGGAAAATGTCCTTTCCAGCCATCAACCCCGTCTGTCACGAAGAAAAAAGACACAGAAAATCCGGGTGCATGCGTGAGTGTGCAGGCCTCCAATGTTTTTACATAAAACACGCGTGATGCATGTTTAAATATTATTCAAATGTTGTTACTTAATTCAAACATGTCTTAAAGGTTGTACGAAATATTTTGGAATTCAATAAAAGGAGTTTTAAAAACGGTATCTCACCCGTAACTATGTGAAACGGTATTTCACATCTTCAGCCAACTCTGTCGCGAAGAAAAAGACATTGAAAATCAGGGTGCGTGCATGAGTGTGCGTGTGACGGAGCAGCAGGAGTGTGTGTGTGTGCGTTTCAAAAAACAAAGGGGTTGTTTGTGTGGGTTCAACATGGGGTCCCATCTGTAGAGAATCGTTTGAAATTCAAAGTTTGAACTATCCAGCATATGACATGTCATGGTATCGGCCGACCGCCCGGGGTTAAACCTGGATATCTAATCAACGCCCCCCAGGACCCCCCAAACAAAAAGCATGACAGAACGGCTCTTTGAATTCACAGCCTTTTGGTCTAAAGCAAACATACAGTTAGTTGGTTGCATACAGGCTATCTCTCGAAACTCATTCCGTACTTTAACAAGTTAGGGACAGAACGTCTATTTTTAACACGTTTAGCACGGCTTTAGCGCAAACCCAAAGGCCCGAATATTTAACTGCCAGGACAGATAGCATAGTCTGTAAAGCCCTCCTAATGGATATTTCTGAAGGCTACTGGACATAAGTGATTGGGAAGCGACTGTTAGACGTAGATTCTCAGAAGCAAACGGCGCCCTGTCCTTTACGTAGCCCTTCACGATCACACATTTTTAGGCGTAAGTCCAAATAATCACATACCCAAGAATATTTATATATTAAAAAAAGAAAAGTGTGCACTCTGAACGACGTCGTAAGACAACAGGCAGCAGTCCCAGGACAGATAACAGAGTATGTGAAGCCCTCCTAATGGATATTTCGGGAGCTGAGTAAGTGAAAAATGTATTTTAAGTTTTGTTTGAATATTATCGGGATATTATTGTAATATTAAACACGCGTTATTTGTGTTTTAAACAGGGGGGACAACGATTTTTTATTTTTTTTATTTTGTATTTTATTTCAGGTATGATGGACATCGGACACATAGGGTGACTGGGATGCATTAGGGACTCTGAACGATATCGGAGGAACCGATGAAACAGACAGTATTCGGTCTTTTTGTATGAACGTTTTTCCAAACACTCCAAGAACAGAGAATTTAAACGTCCCGACAACAACCCAGGGAACCACCACCCCCACACAACATAGTCCAGACCCCAACAACAAAAGCACAACGGTGGCCCAAGTGCATTGCGCAGAATCACCAGAGGTATTAATTCTAGGCATTTACATGTATGTTTTTAAAAATGAAGACTATTTATACAATGAAACAATGTTTTTTTATTCACACTGTGTGTAAACAATAACTTTTGCCCTCTTAGGGTCTACTTGACCTGCTTATTGATTAGAAAGTATGATTAGAAACCAAGGCTGTGGAATATATTAGCTCTCACAGGCTATGAAAAAGACAAAAGCTAGGACATTGACTCCGGAGTGTTGAACTTATGCCCACTCTACAACAACCCCGGTTGTTATATGACCCCTGAGGATCATCTACGAACGTTGGAACATCTACAACTATTGAAGATGCAAAAAGGGGTTTTCAGAAACACATTTGGTTTACAGATATGTATTATTCTAAAAATAATATAACATTATTATCATAATCTAAAACACTTTAAAGGATCTCTAATTCAAACATGCAAGGATATATATATATATATATGATACGATTAACCACTTTAAAACTGTTGCTGCAATATCACTTCTCAATGTGTGTACATTTCAAGCTTTCAACAACAATAAACAAACCAGCTCAATAATGTTTCTCAGACTTACAAACTGTTGAGTTTTCCTAGTTAGTAAAGAAACAACCACTAAGCCAAAACCCCAAAAGTTGTAATATAATCTGTATACAAGTCATTCTATACAGAAAACAGGTACATTTTGATTGATCAAGAATTCCCAATAGGTTTGTGTCACGCCCTGACCATAGTTTGCTATGTATGTTTATAGGTTTTGTTTGGTATGGGTGTGATATGAGTGGGCATTCTATGATGTATGTCTAGTTTGTCTTTTTTCAGTGTTTGGCCGGATATTTTTTTCAATCAGAGGCCTGTGTTAGTCGTTGTCTCTGATTGGGAACCATATTTAGGTAGCCTGTGTTGTCATTGTTGGGTGATTGTCTATGTTAGGTGCTTGTGTCAGCACATTGGGTATATAGCGTCACGGTCGTTGTTCATTTATTGGCTTGTTCAGTTTACTTTGTGTTTTCGTCATCCATTAAAACGATGCATTCACACCACGCAGCGCTTTGGTCCGCTTCTTATTACCCATGACGCTCGTGACAGCATGATCTGATCCACAACCCTATTACGACAGCATATAATGCACAGTCATATGCAAAAACCATAAAACTCTGACAAGAAAACAATGAAAACCTTAACACGACTACACGCAATGCCATTATTTTAGTTAACAGCCACCCAGGGTTGAGTTTGGTACTTTTTCTTTGTACAAGCACCATGCCTCCAAGGGCTGACAACCGTATTCACAATGAGAAATACAGTCTAATAAAACAAATGTCTGCATAATGAAAGAAATGAAAACTGTAGACAACAATGTATTTCCATCTGTTTTAAACGTGGATATTGTCAGTAAGGTCACGGAGACTAACAGCAGACAATAGTTATTGTGGGAGGTTTAGGGTTAAAATATATGGGAACGATCAGGAATGTTAGAGATTTGGTCACTGGGGCGATTTTGAAAGAGGGAGATTAGAACCACAAAGTAATAGGGGGGTAAGAGATCCTAAAGGTAATTTCAAATTTCGGTCAAAACATCAAGACATACATCCAAGACTGAATGGTTTCACAAACACCCTTTAAAGGTTTTGTAAGAAAGTTGTAACAGGCCTCATTCACCAGTCTAGAGCTGAACATAAAGACACCAAAAACATCAACGTTTAGAGCAGCTTGGAGATTATTACCCATGTAAGGGGGGCGCAAAGAGCTGATTTACCTCTACGGTCAAATGCATCTATAGTTTTTAATGAAGTGGTCGCTGCATTCATTTAGATGCTTTCAACATACTCTAGAACCAGTAAGAACATAGATTGAATGATAGGCTTTGTGCTATTGAGTAAGAGGCCTGACCCATTTCTAAGTAAGAAGCCACACTTTTTATATTCAGCTTCTGAATTAACTAACTCATAAATATGTTTTTAAGGCAGCTTAACGTATATACTAGTACAACATACTAGGTACAGTGCCTTGCGAAAGTATTCGGCCCCTTGAACTTTGCGACCTTTTGCCACATTTCAGGCTTCAAACATAAAGATATAAAACTGTTTTTTTTTTTGTGAAGAATCAACAACAGGTGGGACACAATCATGAAGTGGAACGACATTTATTGGATATTTCAAACTTTTTTAACAAATCAAAAACTGAAAAATAGGGCGTGCAAAATTATTCAGCCCCTTTACTTTCAGTGCAGCAAACTCTCTCCAGAAGTTCAGTGAGGATCTCTGAAGGATCCAATGTTGACCTAAATGACTAATGAGGATAAATACAATCCACATGTGGGTAATCAAGTCTCTATATAAATGCACCTGCACTGTGATAGTCTCAGAGGTCCGTTAAAAGCTCAGAGAGCATCATGACGAACAAGGAACACACCAGGCAGGTCCGAGATACTGTTGTGAAGAAGTTTAAAGCCGGATTTGGATACAAAAAGATTTCCCAAGCTTTAAACATCCCAAGGAGCACTGTGCAAGCGATAATATTGAAATGGAAGGAGTATCAGACCAATGCAAATCTACCAAGACCTGGCCGTCCCTCTAAACTTTCAGCTCATACAAGGAGAAGACTGATCAGAGATGCAGCCAAGAGGCCCATGATCACTCGGGATGAACGGCAGAGATCTACAGCTGAGGTGGGAGACTCTGTCCATAGGACAACAATCAGTCGTATATTGCACAAATCGGGCCTTTATGGAAGAGTGGCAAGAAGAAAGCCATTTCTTAAAGATATCCATAAAAAGTGTAATTTAAAGTTTGCCACAAGCCACCTGGGAGACACACCAAACATGTGGAAGAAGGTGCTCTGGTCAGATGAAACCAAAAGTGAACTTTTTGGCAACAATGCAAAAGGTTATGTTTGGCGTAAAAGCAACACAGCTGAACACACCATCCACACTGTCAAACATGGTGGTGGCAGCATCATGGTTTGGGCCTGCTTTTCTTCAGCAGGGACAGGGAAGATGGTTAAAATTGATGGGAAGATGGATGGAGCCAAATACAGGACCATTCTGGAAGAAAACCTGATGGAGTCTGCAAAAGACCTGAGACTGGGACGGAGATTTGGCTCCATCCATCTTCCCATCAATTTTAACCATCTTCCCTGTCCCTGCTGAAGAAAAGCAGGCCCAAACCATGATGCTGCCACCACCATGTTTGACAGTGTGGATGGTGTGTTCAGCTGTGTTGCTTTTACGCCAAACATAACCTTTTGCATTGTTGCCAAAAAGTTCACTTTTGGTTTCATCTGACCAGAGCACCTTCTTCCACATGTTTGGTGTGTCTCCCAGGTGGCTTGTGGCAAACTTTAAATTACACTTTTTATGGATATCTTTAAGAAATGGCTTTCTTCTTGCCACTCTTCCATAAAGGCCCGATTTGTGCAATATACGACTGATTGTTGTCCTATGGACAGAGTCTCCCACCTCAGCTGTAGATCTCTGCCGTTCATCCCGAGTGATCATGGGCCTCTTGGCTGCATCTCTGATCAGTCTTCTCCTTGTATGAGCTGAAAGTTTAGAGGGACGGCCAGGTCTTGGTAGATTTGCATTGGTCTGATACTCCTTCCATTTCAATATTATCGCTTGCACAGTGCTCCTTGGGATGTTTAAAGCTTGGGAAATCTTTTTGTATCCAAATCCGGCTTTAAACTTCTTCACAACAGTATCTCGGACCTGCCTGGTGTGTTCCTTGTTCGTCATGATGCTCTCTGAGCTTTTAACGGACCTCTGAGACTATCACAGTGCAGGTGCATTTATATAGAGACTTGATTACCCACATGTGGATTGTATTTATCCTCATTAGTCATTTAGGTCAACATTGGATCCTTCAGAGATCCTCACTGAACTTCTGGAGAGAGTTTGCTGCACTGAAAGTAAAGGGGCTGAATAATTTTGCACGCCCTATTTTTCAGTTTTTGATTTGTTAAAAAAGTTTGAAATATCCAATAAATGTCGTTCCACTTCATGATTGTGTCCCACCTGTTGTTGATTCTTCACAAAAAAAAAACAGTTTTATATCTTTATGTTTGAAGCCTGAAATGTGGCAAAAGGTCGCAAAGTTCAAGGGGCCGAATACTTTCGCAAGGCACTGTACCTAGTATGTTGTACTAGTATATACGTTAAGCTGCCTTAAAAACATATTTATGAGTTAGTTAATTCAGAAGCTGAATATAAAAAGTGTGGCTTCTTACTTAGAAATGGGTCAGGCCTCTTACTCAATAGCACAAAGCCTATCATTCAATCTATGTTCTTACTGGTTCTAGAGTATGTTGAAAGCATCTAAATGAATGCAGCGACCACTTCATTAAAAACTATAGATGCATTTGACCGTAGAGGTAAATCAGCTCTTTGCGCCCCCCTTACATGGGTAATAATCTCCAAGCTGCTCTAAACGTTGATGTTTTTGGTGTCTTTATGTTCAGCTCTAGACTGGTGAATGAGGCCTGTTACAACTTTCTTACAAAACCTTTAAAGGGTGTTTGTGAAACCATTCAGTCTTGGATGTATGTCTTGATGTTTTGACCGAAATTTGAAATTACCTTTAGGATCTCTTACCCCCCTATTACTTTGTGGTTCTAATCTCCCTCTTTCAAAATCGCCCCAGTGACCAAATCTCTAACATTCCTGATCGTTCCCATATATTTTAACCCTAAACCTCCCACAATAACTATTGTCTGCTGTTAGTCTCCGTGACCTTACTGACAATATCCACGTTTAAAACAGATGGAAATACATTGTTGTCTACAGTTTTCATTTCTTTCATTATGCAGACATTTGTTTTATTAGACTGTATTTCTCATTGTGAATACGGTTGTCAGCCCTTGGAGGCATGGTGCTTGTACAAAGAAAAAGTACCAAACTCAACCCTGGGTGGCTGTTAACTAAAATAATGGCATTGCGTGTAGTCGTGTTAAGGTTTTCATTGTTTTCTTGTCAGAGTTTTATGGTTTTTGCATATGACTGTGCATTATATGCTGTCGTAATAGGGTTGTGGATCAGATCATGCTGTCACGAGCGTCATGGGTAATAAGAAGCGGACCAAAGCGCTGCGTGGTGTGAATGCATCGTTTTAATGGATGACGAAAACACAAAGTAAACTGAACAAGCCAATAAATGAACAACGACCGTGACGCTATATACCCAATGTGCTGACACAAGCACCTAACATAGACAATCACCCAACAATGACAACACAGGCTACCTAAATATGGTTCCCAATCAGAGACAACGACTAACACAGGCCTCTGATTGAAAAAAATATCCGGCCAAACACTGAAAAAAGACAAACTAGACATACATCATAGAATGCCCACTCATATCACACCCATACCAAACAAAACCTATAAACATACATAGCAAACTATGGTCAGGGCGTGACACAAACCTATTGGGAATTCTTGATCAATCAAAATGTACCTGTTTTCTGTATAGAATGACTTGTATACAGATTATATTACAACTTTTGGGGTTTTGGCTTAGTGGTTGTTTCTTTACTAACTAGGAAAACTCAACAGTTTGTAAGTCTGAGAAACATTATTGAGCTGGTTTGTTTATTGTTGTTGAAAGCTTGAAATGTACACACATTGAGAAGTGATATTGCAGCAACAGTTTTAAAGTGGTTAATCGTATCATATATATATATATATATCCTTGCATGTTTGAATTAGAGATCCTTTAAAGTGTTTTAGATTATGATAATAATGTTATATTATTTTTAGAATAATACATATCTGTAAACCAAATGTGTTTCTGAAAACCCCTTTTTGCATCTTCAATAGTTGTAGATGTTCCAACGTTCGTAGATGATCCTCAGGGGTCATATAACAACCGGGGTTGTTGTAGAGTGGGCATAAGTTCAACACTCCGGAGTCAATGTCCTAGCTTTTGTCTTTTTCATAGCCTGTGAGAGCTAATATATTCCACAGCCTTGGTTTCTAATCATACTTTCTAATCAATAAGCAGGTCAAGTAGACCCTAAGAGGGCAAAAGTTATTGTTTACACACAGTGTGAATAAAAAAACATTGTTTCATTGTATAAATAGTCTTCATTTTTAAAAACATACATGTAAATGCCTAGAATTAATACCTCTGGTGATTCTGCGCAATGCACTTGGGCCACCGTTGTGCTTTTGTTGTTGGGGTCTGGACTATGTTGTGTGGGGGTGGTGGTTCCCTGGGTTGTTGTCGGGACGTTTAAATTCTCTGTTCTTGGAGTGTTTGGAAAAACGTTCATACAAAAAGACCGAATACTGTCTGTTTCATCGGTTCCTCCGATATCGTTCAGAGTCCCTAATGCATCCCAGTCACCCTATGTGTCCGATGTCCATCATACCTGAAATAAAATACAAAATAAAAAAAATAAAAAATCGTTGTCCCCCCTGTTTAAAACACAAATAACGCGTGTTTAATATTACAATAATATCCCGATAATATTCAAACAAAACTTAAAATACATTTTTCACTTACTCAGCTCCCGAAATATCCATTAGGAGGGCTTCACATACTCTGTTATCTGTCCTGGGACTGCTGCCTGTTGTCTTACGACGTCGTTCAGAGTGCACACTTTTCTTTTTTTAATATATAAATATTCTTGGGTATGTGATTATTTGGACTTACGCCTAAAAATGTGTGATCGTGAAGGGCTACGTAAAGGACAGGGCGCCGTTTGCTTCTGAGAATCTACGTCTAACAGTCGCTTCCCAATCACTTATGTCCAGTAGCCTTCAGAAATATCCATTAGGAGGGCTTTACAGACTATGCTATCTGTCCTGGCAGTTAAATATTCGGGCCTTTGGGTTTGCGCTAAAGCCGTGCTAAACGTGTTAAAAATAGACGTTCTGTCCCTAACTTGTTAAAGTACGGAATGAGTTTCGAGAGATAGCCTGTATGCAACCAACTAACTGTATGTTTGCTTTAGACCAAAAGGCTGTGAATTCAAAGAGCCGTTCTGTCATGCTTTTTGTTTGGGGGGTCCTGGGGGGCGTTGATTAGATATCCAGGTTTAACCCCGGGCGGTCGGCCGATACCATGACATGTCATATGCTGGATAGTTCAAACTTTGAATTTCAAACGATTCTCTACAGATGGGACCCCATGTTGAACCCACACAAACAACCCCTTTGTTTTTTGAAACGCACACACACACACTCCTGCTGCTCCGTCACACGCACACTCATGCACGCACCCTGATTTTCAATGTCTTTTTCTTCGCGACAGAGTTGGCTGAAGATGTGAAATACCGTTTCACATAGTTACGGGTGAGATACCGTTTTTAAAACTCCTTTTATTGAATTCCAAAATATTTCGTACAACCTTTAAGACATGTTTGAATTAAGTAACAACATTTGAATAATATTTAAACATGCATCACGCGTGTTTTATGTAAAAACATTGGAGGCCTGCACACTCACGCATGCACCCGGATTTTCTGTGTCTTTTTTCTTCGTGACAGACGGGGTTGATGGCTGGAAAGGACATTTTCCCTTCGTTAAAGGGTGAGATACTTTTTTAAAACCATTGATTTAATACCAAAATATATAGTACTAACTTTTTAAAGACATGTTAGAATTAATTAACAAATTGTACTATTATTTAAACATGCATCATTAGTCTTTTTATGTAAAAACATTGGAGGCCTACAGTTGTACATTATTACAAACTTTATAACATACCATTGTAGGAAATACTATAAATTGCTTCTGAGAATCTACGTCTATCAGTCGCTTCCCAATCACCTATGTCCAGTAGCCTTCAGAAATATCTATTAGGAGGGATTCACTTATTCACATCTCTTTTTTAATCTGTCCTGGCAGCTAAATATTCGGGGCTGTGGGTTTGCGCTAAAGCTGTGGTAACATAGTGTTAAAGTATATGCTCCGCGTTCTGTCCCTAACTAGGAGGTGTTTCGAGACATGTTTTGTTTTATAATGGTTACATGTTCAGTACACACCCCTGCATTCTATATTATAAAGTAGGCTGTTGGTCTTTGAGGTCCGTTATGTCAATTTGCCTTTATACATCTCATTGACCTACTGTCAACTCCCTCAGTTGTAAACATCTACAATAATCATTAGACGTACGCGTCAGAGTTATCATACCACGTGTCGGGGTTTGTACAGAGTTGGTTAAATCCACTCTTTTGCTCCCCCCTTTCATGGGTAATAATCTCCAAGCTGCTCTAAGCGGCGATGTTTTTGGTGTCTCTAGGTTCATCTCTAGACTGGTGAATGAGGCCTGTTACAGCTTTCTGACAAAACCTTTAAATGTAGTTTGTGAAACCATTCAGTCGTGGATGTATGTAAAACATATTTAACCCGTATTGCAGGTTACCGAAGCCTCCTGTTGTACTATGAATCCCCACTCACCCCTGTTAGCTCTTGATGTGTTGGCCGAAATATGAAATTACCTCTTCCCCTATCGTTAAATCGTGAGATACATTTTTAAAACCAGTGATTTAATTCATAATATTTAGTACATACATTTTAACACATGTTATAATTCCAAAATGTTTACTATTTCTCTTACAGATAGATGGTCCGGTTAGCCACGACCATTATCCATTTCAAATTCATCAACTCAAAGACGCTTGTCCGCTCCATCAAAACTCCGTAAGTTTTCCCTCCATGTGTAGATCAACCGTTCCTGCCTGTAAATCCTGGGTATGCCCACATCATTAATGAATAAGATGTGTAGAAAACTGTTTAGCCATAGTTAAAGGCCTTTCATAAAGAGTCTGTCATGATTGCCTGTGCCACACGTATTGCTTGTTACCTAATACTACTGTTGTACATTTAATATCCACTAGCAGATTTCGTCGCATTTGCACAAATTCGGTCATGTTACTGTGGTCTTTTTAAATGTCAGTAAATATGTGTGTAAAGTGTATATGTTTGTTTCACTGTAGATTTGTTTAAGCCCTCCTAGAAACACCTAATTAAAGGCCTTTCATAAAGAGGCTGTCATGATTGCCTGTGCCACATGTTTAACACGTATTGCTTGTTACCTAATACTACTGTTGTACATTTAATATCCACTAGCAGATTTCGTCGCATTTGCACAAATTCGGTCATGTTACTGTGGTCTTTTTAAATGTCAGTAAATATGTGTGTAAAGTGTATATGTTTGTTTCACTGTAGATTTGTTTAAGCCCTCCTAGAAACACATAATTAAAGGCCTTTCATAAAGAGGCTGTCATGATTGCCTGTGCCACATGTTTAACACGTATTGCTTGTTACAGAATACTACTGTTGTACATTTAATATCCCCTAGCAGATTTCGTTGCGTTTGCACAAATTCTGTCATGTTACTGTGGTATTTTTAAAAGTCAATAAATATGTGTGTAAAGTGTACATGTTTGTTTCACTGTAGATTTGTTTAAGCCCTCCTAGAAACACCTCATTTCATCCCACAGCCTTAATTAATAAGCTGTGCAGAAGCTGTTTAGCCATAAGTAAAGGCCTTTCATAAAGTGGCTGTCATGATAAACCTGAAATTACCTTTAGGATCTTTTCTTTGGGGTTCTAATCTCCCCAGGTGTACATGCACTGAAAATCCTTAGGCTGGAGCCATCTTGAAGCTCTGTGCCTGTACATATAAAGAGAACTAAATAGGAAACTAGGCTGAGAAACATTATTTAGATGGCTGTTTAATTGTTGTTTAAAGCCTGAAATGGACACAATGCCAAGGGACCTTGTTTCTAACACACACACACACATACAGACACACATTCCTGCTCCATAGATAACAAACATAAGGGCAATAAAACTGGGGGGGTCATACCCGGTCCAAAAGTTCAAACACAACAACCACAGTTCAACCAGGCCCCTAGACATCCATCAACTGGACTACTTCAAAGGATGACAAAGAGATCTGAAATAACACAAAATAACACGTGACCACGGGAACAGGGGGACGGGGAGGGGGCACATATTCGGACACGCAAAGGTCAAAATGACGTAAGGTCATCAATCAATCATTTTGACGCGTGCCGTCTACTTTAATCTCTCTCATATGGAATCATGTAGTAAGCAACAAAGTGTTAAACAAATCAAAATATATTTTAGATTCTTCAAAGTAGCCACCCTTTGCCTTGATGACAGCTTTACACACTCTTGGAATTCTCTCAACCAGCTTCATGAGGTAGTCACCTGGAATGCATTTCAATTAACAGGTGTACCTTGTTTAAAGTGGAATCTATTTCAACCAGGAGAAAAAGGTACATTTGCAAACCGTAGCCGTGCTTGATGCTTTACACCGCTGAGAAATGTGGGGTTGGAAAGTCTCAAGTTTAGACAAAGAACACCGGATCGAGACAAAACTATCGATGGCTATGTGAATGCATTAAGAGAAACTATCGATGGCTGTGTGAATGCATTAACAGAAACTATCGATGGCTGTGTGAATACATTAACAGAAACTATCGATGGCTGTGTGAATGCATTAAGAGAAGTGGAACTATCAATGCCTGTATGAATGCATTAAGAGAAACTATCGATGGCTGTGTGAATGCATTTAGAGAAACTATCGATGGCTGTGTGAATGCATTAAGAGAAACTATCGATGGCTGTGTGAATGCATTAAGAGAAACTATCGATGGCTGTGTGAATACATTTTTTTATTTTATTTATTTTACCTTTATTTTACTAGGCAAGTCAGTTAAGAACAAATTCTTATTTTCAATGACGGCCTTGGAACAGTGGGTTAACTGCCTGTTCAGGGGCAGAACGACAGATTTGTACCTTGTCAGCTCGGGGATTTGAACTTGCAACCTTCCGGATACTAGTCCAACGCTCTAACCAGTAGGCTACCCTGCTGCCTCTACACTCTAACCACTAGGCTACCCTGCCGCCTCCACACTCTAACCACTAGGCTACCCTGCCGCCTCTACACTCTAACCACTAGGCTACCCTGCCGCCCAAGAGAAGTGGCTACGTCATGTGAGATGCTCTGGACTCAGACATGTTGAGGGAGCAGCTAGTGGAAAGATGTGCAAACAAAAGCCTGAGATTCATTTCTCCAGGCAGAAGGATTAACACTACTAGGTGATCTCACCATTGCTACAATATTTGAAGCAGCACAGGCAGAATCAGAAGTGCTTTCTGATCATTTTGGCAAGGCTAAAGACAGTCATGTTATTTTACTGGAGGACGTGTAAATACTAATAAACGGAGAGGCAATGCACGAAATGGAAACAAAAGCACCAACACAGCTAAATGCTTAAACTGTAAGAAAACAGTCAATTGTGTTCCGTAGAGAAAACAGTCCATTGTGTTCCGTAGAGAAAACAGTCCATTGTGGTCCGTAGAGAAAACAGTCCATTGTGTTCCGTAGAGAAAACAGTCCATTGTGGTCTGTAGAGAGAACAGTCCATTGTGTTCCGTAGAGAAAACAGTCCATTGTGGTCCGTAGAGAAAAGAAAGACCATTGTGGTCCGTAGAGAAAACAGTCCATTGTGGTCCGTAGAGAAAACAGTCCATTGTGGTCCGTAGAGAGAACAGTCCATTGTGGTCCGTAGAGAAAACAGTCCATTGTGGTCCGTAGAGAAAAGAAAGACCATTGAAAAGAACAAAATCAAGGTGACAAAAATAAATAGAGACAAAGCTAAAAGTGACAACCCAGTTAGAGCTGTGAAGGAACCTGAATCTGACTCCAGTTTCTCTATTCAATCTATCAGGAAGGAAAAGAAACAGTGCAAGTCAATGGACAATATCTGAAAATGATCCTTAATACAGTCAGTGGAAGGAATTTCATCGGAGAAGCCCTGTTCAAGAGAACGTTTGCAGGAATGGAACTTAGAGAGTAAGAAAAAGCGCTATGTTTCTGCTCAGACTACTCCACTACAATGTGTAGGTTATTTGAAAGCAGAACTTTTGAATAAAAGTGCATCGACATACCAGATATTGGTGCTCAGAGGAAACGTAGAAGCATTGATAGGAAGGAAAATATGTTTTGACTTGAAAATACAGAGCACAAGAGATAATGTCAATTCAGTAGAGCAATCACCGGGCATATTCATGCAGCTAGCACAGGAATAGGAGTCCCTTTTCCAAGGACTTGGACATATCAGTGGATACGCTCACAAAAGGTACGGTGAATGAGCAAATAGTCCCTGTAGCTCAAGGCCTGAGATGTGTTTCCTTATCCAATGCTGGAAGCTGTCAATCAAGAACTGGACTAGATATTAGATGATGACATCATACAAGAAGTGAATCAAAGATCAGAAAGGATTTCCAATATTCTCCACATTCCAAAGAAAGACAAAAGAAGTCAGAGTTTGTGCTGACTTATGAGAACAAAGCTGTCATAGAGAACGACACCAAGTTCCCACAGTAGACAGTATACTGCAAGCATTGCAAGGAGCGAAAGTGTTCGCAAAACTGGATGCGAAAAAGGATCATGGCAAGTTGAACTAGCCTCAGAATCAAGAAACCTGACAACATTCATCATACACAGTGGATACTACAGATTCAATAAATTTCCTTTCAGATTATCAAGCGCACCTGAGGCATACCAGAAAGACATGGACTTTATGCTATGTGGATTAACAACATTCAAATCAAATTGTATTGGTCACATACACCTGGTTAGCAGATGTTATTGCCAGTGAAGCGAAATGCTTATTGAATTCTAGGTCAGGTGAACAAAAGGACTTGAGTTCCTGTTGTTGTAATAACATATTAAAACATGTAATGACGCATTCACTGACTGTTGTCTGCCTGGGCTTAACCATACAATTTTGTCTTGTACTCTGTGTTATACCCTCCCTCTCTCTCTGTTTCTCAATATACTAACTGCACGGGAAACCCCCACCAGGGTGGGGGTTTAAGATAAAACACACTGACAACCCATAAATATACACTGCTCAAAACCCTTTGGGATGGGCTCCAAAGACAAAGAACTCTGTCAAGAACCAATGGGATACTGACGCCAGGCTGGAGAGGACTGTCTATCACCTACGAACAACCAACCAGGAGCCAGGACTACTAGAATCTACCTACGTCATTTCAATGTATAAATGTACTCCCCAAATATGTTGTACCTCCTCTTTTTCCGAAAGCTCCCTAAGGGTTGGACGAATAGGAGCCGTGCTGCACGTTTGCCAGATATTATTATGCTTGATTAAAGGCCTCTAATATACCGTATCCGCCTTGTCCAGAGTCTCATCTTGGTCTTGTTTCTCCAATAACTAATCATTTACACTGTATGTTGCTAAAATTACACCATGATTGTCGTTAATCATGAAACCTACACCCCCGCCCTTCGTCTTACCGGAGAGATGTTTATTCCTGTCGGAGCGATTCACTGAAAATCCGGATTCTGACAGCATGTCCCAAGCTAGCCATGTTTCTATGAAACAGAATCCCAATCCCAGATATCTCTTTGGGAAGTAACTCTTGCACTGATTTCAGCGACTTTGTTAACTGGGGACTGGACATTAGCGAGTAATATACTGGGAAGCGGTGGGTGGTGTGTGCGCTTCCGAAGCCTCACTAGAAGACTGCTCCGGCACCCTCTCCTCCGGCGGTGTTGTTTTGGGTCGGCCTCTGGAATCAGTTCAAATACCCTGGGAGGTGCTGACAAAGGATCCACTTTGGGAAAGTCGTATTCCTGGTCATTGTGCTGGTAAGTTGAGGTCTCTCTGATATCCAATAGTTCTTCCCGGCTGTATGTTATAACACTTAAGGTTTTCTGGGCAATACAATGCAAGAAATAATACATGAAAAACTATAGAAAAATACTGCACAGTTTCCTAAGGACTAGAAGCGGAGCTGCCATCTCTATCGGCACCATTTTTAACAGCAGTGATTATTGACACAAACCCAGTAGGACTTGGAGCTATATTGCTACAGCAACAGAAAATTAACAGAACAAGCCAATTGCTTATGCAAGTCGTTCACTGACCTCTAGAGAGACAAGATGTTCTCAGATCGAGTGAGAAGCTCTTGGGTGCGTAAGGGCAATAGAACACTTCATAACTTTTATATATGGAGGCCAGTTTGTACTACAAATTGATCCCAAACCACTGATCTACATGTTGGATTTGGAGGCAAGTCGTGGACAAAAGTTTTGAGAATGACACAAATATAAATTTTCACAAAGTCTGCTGCCTCAGTTTGTATGATGGCAATTTGCATATACTCCAGAATGTTATGAAGAGTGATCAGATGAATTACAATTAATTGCAAAGTCCCTCTTTGCCATGCAAATGAACTGAATCCCCCAAAAACATTTCCACTGCATTTCAACCCTGCCACAAAAGGACCAGCTGACATCATGTCAGTGATTCTCTCGTTAACACAGGTGTGAGTGTTGATGAGGACAAGGCTGGAGATCATTCTGTCATGCTGATTGAGTTTGAATAAAAGACTGGAAGCTTCAAAAGGAGGGTGGTGCATGGAATCATTGTTCTTCCTCTGTCAACCATGGTTACCTGCAAGGAAACACGTGCCGTCATCATTGCTTTACACAAAAAGGTCTTCACAGGCAAGGATATTGCTGCAAGTAAGATTGCACCTAAATCAACCATTAATCGGATCATCAAGAACTTCAAGGAGAGCGGTTCAATTGTTGTGAAGAAGGCTTCAGGGCGCCCAAGAAAATCCAGCAAGCGCCAGGACCGTCTCCTAAAGTTGATTCAGCTGCAGGATCGGGGCATCACTAGTACAGAGCTTGCTCAGGAATGGCAGCAGGCAGGTGTGACTGCATCTGCATGCACAGTGAGGTGAAGACTTTTGGAGGATGGCCTGGTGTCAAGAAGGGCAGCAAAGAAGCCACTTCTCTCCAGGAAAAACATCAGGGACAGACTGATATTCTCCAAAAGGTAAAGGGATTGGACTGCTGAGGACTGAGGTAAAGTCATTTTCTCTGATGAATCCCCTTTCCGATTGTTTGGGGCATCTGGAAAAAAGCTTGTCCGGAGAAGACAAGGTGAGCGCTACCATCAGTCCTGTGTCATGCCAACAGAAAGCATCCCGAGACCATTCATGTGTGGGGTTGCTTCTCAACCAAGGGAGTGGGCTCACTCACAATTTTGCCTAAGAACACAGCCATGAATAAAGAATGGTACCAACACATCCTCCGAGAGCAACTTCTCCCAACCATCCAGGAACAGTTTGGTTTATGAACAATGCCTTTTCCAGCATGATGGAGCATCTTGACATTAGGCAAAAGTGATAACTAAGTGGCTCGGGGAACAAAACATAGATATTTTGGGTCCATGGCCAGGAAACTCCCCAGACCATAATCCCATTGAGAACTTGTGGTCAATCCTCAAGAGGCGGGTGGACAAACTAAATTCTGACAAACTCCAAGCATTGATTATGCAGTCAGGATGTGACCCAGAAGTTAATTGACAGCATGCCAGGGAGGATTGCAGAGGTCTTGAAAAAGAAGGGTCAACACTGCAAATATTGACTCTTTGCATCAACTTCATGTAATTGTCAATGAAAGCCTTTGACATTTACGCTATGTCTGAGAATTCAAAGACTTGGACCACAAGATTGAGCACATCAAGGGAAAAACAAACGTTGCAGATTCCCTATCTCGCTTTTGTTATATAAGTATTCATACACATAGCTCATATAAACAAAGACATTCCGTCGTAAGAACACATACACCCAGCCACAAGACTGACCCCCTCTATTGGTCGGATGCTCAGGATAAGGCTCTGCTGTGCACCAATGGGGCTTCTGCTCTGGCTAGAGAGCAAGGCCCGCCTCCAACCCTCCGACCAGTCAAGAAGACCGAAACGACAAGACTCCACCTACTTTATTCTATGTATAAAAATGAATGTAACCGTTGTATAGGGTCTCTTTTTCACCTGACTCCTTGCCGAGTTATGTGAACTAGGTCCGTGCACGTAAAACTGCAGAACAAGATATCTTTGACTCATTAAAACTGTCTTCTGTTACAACTGAAATCCACTCTGTCCAGCGTCCGTGATTGGGTCTCAACTCTCCAGTATTTAAACACTAACACTTTCCCTATCCTGAAACTGAAGAAAATGGATATGTTGATGATTATGTGCAGAGAGTGCTTTCAGTTAGCGACCTACCTGCATTGACAATCAAGGATCTGAAAGAAGCAACAAAACAGGATAAAAATTTGACAAAGTTGATTCAAACTGTGGAAAGGAAAAATGGCCATATTCAGTTCCAGAGGATCTACATACAACAGAATGGACAACACATGACGTATTCTAAGAGGACACAGGATTGTGTTACCAAAAACATAGACATCGCACACAAAACTCATCAAGGAATGGTTTGTACAAAACAGTAGCAAAGAAGCAGCACTTTGATGGTCTGACCCCTTTTTCTCCCCAATTTCCCGTAAGGGAAAAAGCCAAGTTAACAAACAGATTACTGACCATTTCTTTTATTAATTTTTTTTTAATTTTACCCCTTTTTCTCCCCAATTTCGTGGTATCCAATTGTTGTGGTAGCTACTATTTTGTCTCATCGCTACAACTCCCGTACGGGCTCGGGAGAGACGAAGGTTGAAAGCCATGCGTCCTCCGATACACAATCCAACCAAGCCGCACTGCTTCTTAACACAGCACGCATCCAACCCGGAAGCCAGCCGCACCAATGCGCCGGAGGAAACACCGTGCACCTGGCCACCTTGGTTAGCGCACACTGCGCCCAGCCCGCCACAGGAGTCGCTGGTGCGCGATGACCAAGCCCTACCGACCAAGCACTCCCTAACCCGGGCGACGCTAGGCCAATTGTGCGTCGCCCCACGGACCTCCCGGTCGCGGCCGGTTACAACCTGGGCGCGAACCCAGGGACTCTGATGGCACAGCTGGCGCTGCAGTACAGCGCCCTTAACCACTGCGCCACCCGGGAGGCCGATTACTGACCATTTCGAATCCCACCGTACCTTCTCCGCTATGCAATCTGGTTTCAGAGCTGGTCATGGGTGCTCCTCAGCCACGCTTAAGGTCCTAAACGATATCATAACTGCCATCGATAAGAGACATTACTGTGCAGCCGTATTCATCGACCTGACCAAGGCTTTCGACTCTGTCAATCACCACATTCTCATCGGCAGACTAAACAGCCTTGGTTTCTCAAATGACTGCCTCGCCTGGTTCACCAACTACTTCTCTGATAGAGTTCAGTCTGTCAAATCGGAGGGCCTGTTCTCCAGACATCTGGCAGTCTCTATGGGGGTGCCACAGGGTTCAATTCTCGGGCTGACTCTCTTCTCTGTATACATCAATGATGTCGCTTTTGCTGTTGGTGATTCTCTGATCCACCTCTACGCAGACGACACCATTCTGTATACTTCTGGCCCTTCTTTGGACACTGTTAACTAACCTCCAGACGAGCTTCAATGCAATACAACACTCCTTCTGTGGCCTCCAACTGCTCTTAAATACAAGTAAAACTAAATGCATGCTCTTCAACCGATCTCTACCTGCACCTGCCCGCCCGCCCAGCATCACTACTCTGGATGGTTCTGACTTAGAATATGTGGACAACTACAAATACCTAGGTGGTTAGACTGTAAACTCTCCTTCCAGACTCACAATAAGCATCTCCAATCCCAAATTAAATCTAGAATCGGCTTCCTATTTCACAACAAAGCCTGCTTCACTCACGTTGCCAAACATACCCTCGTAAAACTGACCATCCTACCGATCCTCGACTTCGGCGATGTCATTTACAAAATAGCCTCCAACACGCTACTCAGCAAATTGGATGCAGTCTATCACAGTGCCATCTGTTTTGTCACCAAAGCCCCATATACTACCCACCACTGCGACCTGTACGCTCTCGTTGGCTGGCACTCGCTTCATACTCCTCGCCAAACCCACTGTTTTCAGGTCATCTACAAGTCTCTGATAGGTAAGGCCCCGCCTTATCTCAGCTCACTGGTCACCATAGCAGCACCCACCTGTAGCATGGCTCCAGCAGGTATATTTCACTGGTCACCCCCAAAGCCAATTCCTCCTCTGGCCGCCTCTCCTTCCAGTTCTCTGCTGCCAATGACTGGAACTAACTGCAAAAATCTCTGAAGCTGGAGACTCTTACCTCCCTCACTAGCTTTAAGCACCAGCTCACAGATTACTGCACCTGTACATAGCCCATCTGTAAATAGCCCATCCAACTACCTCATCCCCATACTGTATTTATTTATCTTGCTCCTTTGCACCCCTGTATCTCTACTTGCACATTAATCTTCTGCACATCAATCACTCTAGTGTCTAATTGGTATATTGTAATTACTTCACCACCATGGCCTATTTATTGCCTTACCTCTCTTATCCTACCTCCAATCCACATGCTGTATATAGAAGAAAATCTACTGTATTATTGACTGTATGTTTGTTTTACTCCATGTGTAACTCTGTGTTGTTGTATGTGTCGCACTGCTTTGCTTTATCTTGCCCAGGTCGCAGTTGTAAATGAGAACTTGTTCTCAACTAGCCTACCTGGTTATATGGAAGCACTGAAAAATTGCAGTTTTAATTTTTATTTATGTGAAAAAAAAAAAAACTTTTTGAATGTAAAAGAAAACCATATTTAATGTGTAAGCTATTGTAACAACAATGTTAGAAACGGTAATTCAATTTGATTGTTAAAGTTGTGGACTTTAAATCTAACCTCGGGAAGTATGAGTTGTTATCACAGCGAGTTAAACGAGTCTCCTTCTTTAATTCAACAACATCGCGTTGCAGCGGTGGATTTGATCTGCGCACCTGCGAGCAGCCGAACGAGTCCAGAACAACTGAATGTATGCGAAGTAGAAGTAGTTTTCACATAAAAACTTTCTATGTCCGAACTCAGAAGAAAATATGGTTCGCATAAATAACATGTTTACTGTGGTAGAACGTTTATTTTGATTGGCGATAGTCTGTGTTTATCAGAGTACCGTCAGTTGTAGACATAATTATTAGGGGTTATCGTTCGTTGCAATGCATGTAAACGTTTCAATTTAACTATTATATTAATCTGACGATAAACAATAACACCATTATTGTGTGCATGTAACCGTACTCAGTGATGATGGTCTATTTAGAAATGAGGTAGCTTATGCTTAACTTCGTGTTTGAGGGTATTCAAAAGTGAACCTTTTCTTTATACAATGTGTGTGGAGGGCCATCCATTTTCATTTCAGAGGCCCGATGTAACGCTTAATATAAATAACGTTCACTCTCTAATCCTATGCCAAATACAAGGAAGGCATTGCATTTCATTAGCTACATTGTGAATAATAACTCCACTAACTATTAAATAACCAAATTACCATCAATATATACTTTACCCTCTCAGCAGTTAAAGAAGTAAGAAAATATGTGTAAGGTAAACTCAGCTCCCTTTTCCGGTCGCATTTTCGTTTTTCTAAATAATAGTCAAATGATCTGATCTCGAAACAGCACATAAAAATCATCGCATATTCTCATTTTATAAATATTGTATTCCTGATTATGATTTGAAATAAAATGATTGAATGTGGAGAAATGTTCTTTATCATAGAGAAAATACCTCCTAAAGAAACATGGGACTTTTATTTTGACATGAAGCAGCAGGACCGTTTACGGAAATACGCGTTCTTCGCCGAATGAAGAAGAAGCCGAAAAGGTGTTTTCTTTGCCTGCTAGGATAGCTAACTAGCTAGTATATTTATTAGATAAGTCATTCCTTCCCTTTCTCTTCATAAAAATCCGAAGCAAGAAGTTCTTTGTAGGTGAAATATGGGTATGTATTAGCTGATGTACACATTGCATAGTTTTTTTTGGTAACTATCAGTTGCTTCGGCCCTCAAGCCAAGGCTTGTGTTAGCTAGCTACAATAGGACATATGTTTATAACTAACCCAAGATAGACCAGAGCCTGTTGTTTCCAATGGGAGCAAACTAATCATAATGGGCAGGACAAGCAAGGAGGTGGGCTGAGCCAAGGACGACCTACTGACATCCTATTGGCGCATTCTAGCATTTATTTGTATATTTCCGTTAGGGAACGCCTACGCTGTGAAGTGCGCATGTGCGGTAACTCAATTGGTCCTTGCGCTCCTTGGAAATATATATTTTTTTAAACTTTGGCAAAGCGAAGGGTAAAGTCTACAAAAAATCAGTTTGTTACAGATTTTAGTTTTGGAAACACAAAACTGTATGGAGATCCAAATGTTTTATCGATGAGAAAATTAGCAGAATGTTGGCCATAATTAATCTCGCTTCATCGTTTCCTACTGCCAGCCACTGGGCTTCCTCTCAGCACCTTATTTTGTAGTGAGTGGAATCGCCAACAGGACGCTTTACATTTGTACATCCGGTGAAATATCTGCCTCATTGTTCTATCTGTGACAATACTGTGTGATTACTGCCAACAATTTGGGCGTTCCTTGCATGATTACTGCCCCCCCCCCCGAGCATTCCATTGGTTCCTGTATGAACACCGCCCTCGAGCACGCCATCATCATGCTTGTGTTACACTTTTGATATGATGGATTTCCCAATTGTCTATGTGATTTAAAATGTGGGTCAAAAAGGAAATAAAAGTACTATGTGAGTTTTTCGGGGGGGCGAATGACACTTGACTACCGGTGTCCTAGCAAGCTACATATATTGCCCCTGCCCCCCGCCCGCTGAGTCCTGGAGTCCTAGCTAGCACACTGGCCTTCGCTTCCGCCTGCTGTGTACCGGAGTCCTCCTAGCTAGCACATTGGCCTTCGCTTCCGCCTGCTGTGTACTGGAGTCCTCCTAGCTAGCACATTGGCCTTCGCTTCCGCCTGCTGTGTACTGGAGTCCTCCTAGCTAGCACATTGGCCTTCGCTTCCGCCTGCTGTGTACTGGAGTCCTCCTAGCTAGCACATTGGCCTTCGCTTCCGCCTGCTGTGTACTGGAGTCCTCCTAGCTAGCACATTGGCCTTCGCTTCCGCCTGCTGTGTACCGGAGTCCTCCTAGCTAGCACATTGGCCTTCGCTTCCGCCTGCTGTGCATTGGCCTTCGCTTCCCGCCTGCTGTGTACCTGTTAGGAAATTATGATTAAAATGACTGAACAAATCATTTTAAATGGAACTGTAACTAAGTAAACTTATACTCATACTTATACTGTTTTATTATATCTAGTTAATGAACACCATTCCAACTAGGAAGAAACAAATGGGTTGTGGACTGTGAAAACAGATAAGGTCGTTAGCCTATAGTTGACCCTACAGAAACTTAGCTCTGGGGTTTTTAGATAAGGCAGTGAGTGCATTCCTAGGTTTTCTGTTAATTAAAACTGTCAGTTCAGTGTTGATCGATAATGTTGAGGGGTCAAAAGTTATCTGGGAGTGTGTTAGTAAGTTAGAATGAACTTTTCACCTTACTTTGTCCCGGTTGAGAGGAGGGGATTCTGTTAAACCAATGAAATGACGTCATGATCTGTATATAAACTGCTGCACGTGATTAAGCGGGAGCGCGCTCCGAGAATACATTATATTACCTATTATTGAAAGACTGGTCTGCGTCTTTTTTATGCAAACAAGAAATCTTACAAATTCTCATAAAACAGATTAAGGGCTTTCAATTGATGAAAGCACATTGGCATAATTAAATTACAGTAACAGTACCGGAGTCCTCCTAGCTAGCACAGTGGCCTTCGCTTCTGCCCGCTGAGTACCGAAGTCCTCCTAGCTAGCACAGTGGCCTTCGCTCCCGCCTGCTGTGTACCGGAGTCCTACAAGCTAGCATAGTGGCCTTCGTTCCCGCCTGCTGTGTACCGGAGTCCTCCTAGCTAGCACAGTGACCTTCACTCCCGCCTGCCCTCAATAACATTAACAGAAAAGCAGTGCCCGACAGGCTGGGGTAAAGGAAACTATCTACTGGTGTCCTAGCTGGCTAGCTACTTATCCTGCTGTTTACCAGAGTTCTAGCTTGCTAGCACCCAGAGTCCTTTGCTAACGCCTCCCGAACACCTGTCCTCACCGTCGTTAACAGAACTGTACCCCACAGGCGGGGGCGAAGTACACTGTCCTAGCTAGGAGAACTCCTGTACTCAGCGGGCGGGGGCGAAGTACACTGTCCTAGCTAGGAGGACTCCTGTACTCAGCGGGCGGGGGCGAAGTACACTGTCCTAGCTAGGAGGACTCCGGTACTCAGCGGGCGGGGGCGAAGTACACTGTCCTAGCTAGGAGGGCTCCGGTACTCAGCGGGCGGGGACGAAGTACACTGTCCTAGCTAGGAGGACTCCGGTACTCAGCGGGCGGGGTCGAAGTACACTGTCCTAGCTAGGAGGACTCCGGTACTCAGCGGGCGGGGTCGAAGTACACTGTCCTAGCTAGGAGGACTCCGGTACTCAGCGGGCGGGGACGAAGTACACTGTCCTAGCTAGGAGGACTCCGGTACTCAGCGGGCGGGGACGAAGTACACTGTCCTAGCTAGGAGTTCTCCGGTACTCAGCGGGCGGGGGCGAAGTACACTAAGTACACGCTACCATTGTCGCACCCGCCTCTTCTTCTGTGGGGTCTGTTGGCATCCAACGCTATGGTACATTACTGCCTCCTTCTGTACTGGAGCGCCCCCACGTCTGTACCGGAGTCCTAGCTAAAAAATGGACCAATAGAAGAATAGAGAGGGGTTCCTGCAGATGCAGGAATGCCCACATGCAGGAAAGCCCCAAATTATGGGCTGCAATTTCACCCTTCTCGCTAGCTACAGTAGCCAAACTACATGTGTGTTGTTCAAGACAAAAGGGTTTCAGTGAGCAGCAACGTGCATATTCCATTGAACAACAGTGGTAACAATTTATCCGTGTTTATAAACGCGTATAAAATGTGACAGGATGACGTTTTCCTATGATATCATAGGAAAATGTCGCTACAGTATGTTCTGCCAACATGATATCATAGGAAAATGTCATCCTGTCACATTTTTGCAAATAGTTTAGAATCAAACAATTGATACATTTGTCAATTGGCTATGCTCCCAGCAGGCTTTGGGGTGCCAATGTGAAAAGATGAGTGTCAACTAGAGGTGGCCCGATTAATCGGAATTGCTGATTAATTAGGGCCGATTTCAAGTTTTCATAACAATCGGTAATCAGCATTTTTGGAAACCCGATTATGGCCGATTACATTGCACTCCACGAGGAGACTGCGTACGAGAGTGCAGCAAGGAGCCAAGGTAAGTTGCTAGCTAGCATTAAACGTATCTTATAAAAATCAATCAATCATAATCACTAGTTAACTACACTGTATATTACCAGTTTATGTAGCTTGTCCTGCGTTGCACATAATCGATGCGGTGCCTGTTAATTTACCATCGAATCACAGCCTACTTCGACTTCGCCAAACGGGTGACGATGATGATTTAACAAGCGCATTCGCGAAAAAAGCACTGTCGTTGCACCAATGTGTACCTAACCATAACCATCAATGCCTTTCTTTAAAATCAATACACAAGTATATATTTTTAAACCTGCATATTTAGTTAATATTGCCTGTTAACATGAATTTCTTTTAACTAGGGAAATTGTGTCACTTCTCTTGCATTCCGTGCAAGCAGTCAGGGTATATGCAGCAGTTTGGGCCGCCTGGCTCGTTGCGAATTGTGTGAAGACCATTTCTTCCAAACAAAGACAGTAATTAATTTGCCAGAATTGTACGTAATTATGACATAACATTGAAGGTTGTACAATGTAACAGCAATATTTAGACTTCGGGATGCCACCCGTTAGATAAAATACCGAACGGTTCCGTATTTCACTGAAAGAATAAACATTTTGTTTTCGAAATGATAGTTTCCGGATTTGACCATAATGACCTAAGGCTCGTATTTCTGTGTGTTATTATGTTATAATTAAGTCTATGATTTGATATTTGATAGAGCAGTCTGACTGAGCGGTGGTAGGCAGCAGCAGGCCCGTAAGCATTCATTCAAACAGCACTTTCCTGCATTTGCCACCAGCTCTTCGCTGTGCTACAAGCATTGCACTGTTTATGACTTCAAGCCTATCAACTCCTGAGATTAGACTGGCAATACTAAAGTACCTATTAGAACATCCAATAGTCAAAGGTATATGAAATACAAATGTTATAGAGAGAAATAGTCCTATAATTCCTATAATAACTACAACCTAAAACTTCTTACCTGGGAATATTGAAGACTCATGTTAAAAGGAACCACCAGCTTTCATATGTTCTCATGTTCTGAGCAAGGAACTGAAACGTTAGCTTTTTTACATGACACATATTGCACTTTTACCTTCTTCTCCAAAACTTTGTTTTTGCATTATTTAAACCAAATTGAACATGTCATTATTTATTTGAGACTAAATTGATTTTATTGATGTATTATATTAAGGTAAAATAAATGTTAATTCAGTATTGTTGTAATTGTCATTATTACAAATATATATATATATATATATATATAACAATCGGCCGATTAATCGGTATCTGCTTTTTTTTGGTTCTCCAATAATCGGTATCGCCGTTGAAAAATCATAATCGGACGACCTCTAATTGTGACCCAACCTCCTCCATCTTTCTCATCTCTTTCCCCCTCTTGGCAGAACCCCCATTTCCTCTGCTCTCCCTGGGTGTCCTGGTACCTCCTCTCCGGATGATGTCAGCACTCATGTGGCAGGTGGTGCGCCTGGGCAACATAAGTCAGTATGGGAAATTGGAGGAGTTTGTTTCCATGGTCACAGAGGCGGTTCCAGATCTCCTGTCCAACAGACAGAGGTGGCTGCTGACCCTGGCACTCAGAGGACGGGTAAGAGACTCTCTGATAGATTGTAAGAGATTCCCAGCATGTTTCGAGAGTCTAGGTTTCAGCAAGGCTCAGTGCAGAATCACTGAGCCTGCACCCTAAATAACAAACTCACTCAAATTCAATCTGGGGTCCAGATTAGCAGTTTGCTCCGGCCAATCACCTGGAAGGTTCTGTTTGTGATTGGAGGCTAAAAATATGAGGTCGCACATATAAGTTTGCTTGTTGCGGGTGTATGGGGATAGAAGAAATACCCACTGCTCTTGCTAGTATCACTTATGGTTTATTAAGGTTGTGTGATTGGAGGCTACATATGGGTTGAATTCATGTAACAGTTGGTAACTGTTTGGTTCTTGTCTCAGGTGAGTCTACAGCTATTAGGGTCTGGACATCCTGATGACCTCAAGGCTGTTCAAACCCACCTGGATAGAATCACAGCATCTGGTCTCAAACAGGTGAGTGTTTTAATCAACTGGTGCGTAATTCTGACAAGCCTGCTCTCCTAAACAGTAAGCAGTAAGGGCCGGTTTCCCAGACACAGACTAAGCCTAAAAAGCACTTTCAAAGGAGATTCTCCAGGACGAGGGTCAGTCTGTGTCCTAGAAACCGCCACTGTGCAGCTTGTGATGTTTGTCTGGACTCTTATGTGTTGCAGTCAAACGATGCCGCGATTGAATTTGCTGAATCCAACTTCCTGAAGCTGATCCAGAGCCTAGTGGAAGACCCAGATAGGAAGGAACACTTCTTCAAGGTATGATAGAGCCTAGTGGAAGACCCAGATAGGAAGGAACACTTCTTCAAGGTATGATAGAGCCTAGTGGAAGACCCAGATAGGAAGGAACACTTCTTCAAGGTATGATAGAGCCTAGTGGAAGACCCAGATAGGAAGGAACACTTCTTCAAGGTATGATAGAGCCTAGTGGAAGACCCAGATAGGAAGGAACACTTCTTCAAGGTATGATAGAGCCTAGTGGAAGACCCAGATAGGAAGGAACACTTCTTCAAGGTATGATAGAGCCTAGTGGAAGACCCAGATAGGAGGGAACACTTCTTCAAGGTATGATAGAGCCTAGTGGAAGACCCAGATAGGAGGGAACACTTCTTCAAGGTATGATAGAGCCTAGTGGAAGACCCAGATAGGAAGGAACACTTCTTCAAGGTATGATAGAGCCTAGTGGAAGACCCAGATAGGAGGGAACACTTCTTCAAGGTAAGATGCTTCTCCAAGTCACACCGATACAAATCCCCAACTGATGCACTGCACATAATCAGATCAAGTTGACCTCATGTTTAGTGCTAACCTAAATACAAGGACGTATGCAGTTTTAGACTATTGAAACAGGCTGTCTCTCTTGTACAATAGGTTGTGTTCCCCGTGGAGTATGGACCGAGCTTTGACTCGGCGCTGCAGACTCTGGTGTGTCATTTGCTGTCCAGACTGGAGGAGCTGCTGCCCGTCCCTGACTTCAAACAGGTACAGACAGACTGAGCTGACCCAGAACCACAGTGAGATAGAGAAACAATAGCTATTTCTAGTTCTGAACAGTAAACTGGGTTCACGAAAGTAAAACATTTAAGGAAAATTGCATATATGTAAATCTTTGTCATCACAATACTGTCATTTTCACCACCGTTCTCTCTGCTGTCTCTAGACTGCTCTGTTGATCAGTGGTGCCCCATCTGTCCTGGAGGACTTCATGTGCAGTGTCTCCCATGCAGAGGATCTGAAGTCCCTGCTACAGAACCCACAGTGCCACGGGAAACTCAAGCTGCCCAAGAGCGGTAAGCCTCTTGTCTGAGTTCCTAATGGCTCTCTTCCCTTAGCGCCTCTGCTTAAAAGTAGTGTTCTCTATAGGGAAGGGGTGTCAAACTCATTCCATGGAGGGCTGACTGTGCTGGTCTTTGTTATTTCCTTTCAGTTTGTGTCCAATGAAGTTTGACATGCAGGTGAGGGTAGCTAATCAGTGACCTTAATAGATCAATGGAGTACAAGGGAGGAGTGGAAGACCGGGCCCACCATGGAATAGTTTGACACCTTTGATGGAGGGAATCCGCTGCCATTAGGTACACATCCCCCACCCAGTACACATCCCCCACCCGGTACACCCCCCCCACCCGGTACACATCCCCCACCCGGTACACATCCTATGTCTGGTACACATCCCCCACCCGGTACACACCCCCCACCCGGTACACATCCCCCACCCAGTACACATCCCCCACCCGGTACACATCCTCTGTCTGGTACACACCCCCCACCCGGTACACACCCCCCACCCGGTACACACCCCCCACCCGGTACACATCCCCCACCCAGTACACATCCCCCACCCGGTACACATCCCCACACACCCCCCACCCGGTACACCCCCCCCCACCCGGTACACACCCCCCACCCGGTACACATCCCCCACCCGGTACACACACCCCACCCGGTACACATCCCCCACCCAGTACACATCCCCCACCTGGTACACATCCTCTGTCTGGTACACACACCCCACCCGGTACACATCCCCCACCCAGTACACATCCCCCACCCGTTACACATCCCCCACCCGGTACACATCCCCCACCCGGTACACATCCCCCACCCGGTACACCCCCCCCGCCCGGTACACATCCCCCACCCGGTACACCCCCCGTCTGGTACACACACCCCGCCCGGAACACACCCCCCCCGTCTGGTACACACACCCCGCCCGGAACACACCCCCCACCCGGTACACACACCACCCGGTACACACCCCCCGCCCGGTACACACACCCCGCCCGGTACACACCCCCCACCCGGTACACACACCACCCGGTACACACCCCCCGCCCGGTACACACCCCCCACCCGGTACACACACCAACCACCCGGTACACACCCCCCACATAACCGTAATCATCTAATAATCTATATAATAATCTCACAATATAACCTTAATCATCTAATAATCTATATAATAATCTCACAATTGTTTCCCATCTTCTTTCCATTGGTCCTGGTTGTCACTGTTCAGCTCCTTCGCAGATAGAGGACCATCTCCTCTTCTCCTTATCCCTTCCTCCCTCACTGAGACTGGGCAATGCCTCGCACCACAGCGCCAGCGAATCCAAAGCCTTCCCTGACTGTGAGAACCCGCCCCTGCAGGTCAGAGATAACCAGGGGACTATGACTGACAATTTGAGTGGCCAATGGGCTGAGTCCAAAACAAGTACAGATCAAAACGTGATTGGAACAGATTCAGTAGAAAACCAAGGAGGTTCTCAAAGAACGGACAACCAGAAGGACGTGAAGGAGAAAGATGTGGAAAGACAAAGTGCAGGAAGGAAAGCAGTAGACACGGAGCACCAATACTGTCTGAGCACCAATACTGCTCCTCAAACTGCTGACCAAGACACGGCACCATCAGCCAGCCAACAAGCTGCCTCAGCCTCCACCTCAGTCTCTGCCCAGGACACCACCTCAACATCCACCTCGGGCACCCTGTCGTCCTCCTCCGGTGTGTCACCCGAGCAGCCGCGGCGGCGCGTGGCCCACAGGTGCCCCCAGTGCGGCCGCTGTTTCATCTACCGCTACAAGATGCTGGAGCACCAGAGACTCCACACAGGGGAGAACCCTTACAAGTGTTCCCAGTGTGGTAAGACCTTCAGAAGGTCCTCGGAGATGTCCACCCACCGCAGAACGCAGTGCTCCAACGCTGCCTATGTCTGTATTAAATGTGGAAGCAGTTTCGGTTCGGTCAGAGAGCGGGTCAGCCACCGGTGTTGTGGTAGCAAAGCGGCGGCGGCGCCGAAGTTTGAATGTCCGCAGTGTGGGAAGAACTTCAAGTGGCACAACTCGTTAAAGAAACACCTGGTAACCCACACCAGGAAGAAGGGCTTCAATTGCAGGTACGTTAACATTAACATGACACTATTATCGTCCCAAATTACACCCTATTCCCTATATAGTGCTTCATTCTATAAAGGGGAAAGGGGGGATACCTAGTCAGTTGGACAACTGAATGCCTTCAACTGAATTGTGTCTTCCGCATTTAACCCAACCCCTCTGAATCAGAGAGGAGCGGGGGGGGGGGGGGGGGGGGGGCTGCCTTAATCGACATCCACGTCTTCAGCACGCGGGGAACAGCGGGGATCAGCGGGGAACAGTGGGTTAACTGCCTTGCTCATTGACAGAACAACATATTTTTCCCTTGTCAGCTCAGGCCCAACACTCTAACCACTAGGCTACCTGCTGTAGCTAGAGGACTCCTGATATCTCCAGGACTGGTTCTAGAGCTAGAGGACTCCTGATATCTCCAGGACTGGTTCTAGAGCTAGAGGACTCCTGATATCTCCAGGACTGGTTCTAGAGCTAGAGGACTCCTGATATCTCCAGGACTGGTTCTAGAGCTAGAGGACTCCTGATATCTCCAGGACTGGTTCTAGAGCTAGAGGACTCCTGATATCTCCAGGACTGGTTCTAGAGAGGAGAAATCACTCCCAGTGGCTGTATTGAAGGGGGAGTGGTTTCTCCTCTCCTAGGTAATCAGTGGCTGTATTGAAGGGGGAGTGGTTTCTCCTCTCCTAGGTAATCAGTGGCTGTATTGAAGGGGGAGTGGTTTCTCCTCTCCTAGGTAATCAGTGGCTGTATTGGAGGGGGACTGGTTTCTCCTTCAGTCCCTATACTTTTTGGCCCTGACACAGACATTGATCACCCCATAGAACACTGCTACTCCATTTGCCCTGTCTTCATCTGACTATGTTTTCTCTCATAGTCCGAGAGCATCTGGTCACAGTGATGGCACAGGGCTTCTCATTTCTCCTGACTGGAGATTCTCTATTCTCCCTCTCTCACCTGTCCATCTCCTCATTTGAATTCCATGTTGTCACTGTCTCTTGACCACTCAAGCTTAACATCGTTGTTATTTATCGCCCACCATGTTGCCCTTAGAGTTCCTCAATGAGCTTGACACCTGAACCTTTAAACAGGTCAACATTCACAAGGCCGCAGGGCCAGACAGATTACCAGGACGTGTACTCGGTGCATGCGCTGACCAACTGGCAAGTGTCTTCACTGACATTTTCAACCTGTCCCTGACTGAGTCTGTAATACCTACATGTTTCAAGTAGACCACCATAATAGTCCTTGTGCCCAAGGAAGTGAAGGTAACCTGCCTAAATGATTACCGCCCCATAGCACTCACGTCGGTAGCCATGAAGTGCTTTGAAAGGCTGGTCATGGCTCACATCAACAGCATCCTCCCGGACACCCTAGACCCACTCCAATTCGTATACCGCCCCAACAGATCCACAGATGACGCAATCTCAATCGCACTCAACACTGCCCTTTCCCACATGGACAAAAGGAACACCTATGTGAGAATGCTGTTCATTGACTTCAGCTCAGCGTTCAACACCATAGTGCCCACGAAGCTCATCACTAAGCTGAGGACTCTGGGACTAAACACCTCCCTCTGCAACTGGATCCTGGACTTCCTGATGGCCTGCCCCCAGGTGCTAAGGGTAGGCAACATGTCTGCCACACTGATCCTCAACACTGGGGCCCCTCAGGGGTATGTACATTAGTCGAGAGTTTCAAGTTCCTTGGTGTCCACATCACCAACAATCTATCATGGTCCAAACATGATAGGGCACGACAAAACCTTTCCCCCTCAGGAGATAGAAAAGACTTGGCACGTGTCCCCAGATCCTTAAAAGGTTCTACAGCTGCACCATCAGGAGCATCCTGACCGGTTGCATGGTATGCCTGGTATGGCAACTGCTCTGCATCTGACCGTAAGGCACTACAGTGCAAACGGCCCAGTACATCACTGGGGCCAAGCTTCCTGCCATCCAGGACCTATATAATAGGCGGTGCCAGAGGAAAGCCCATAAAATCGTCAGACTCCAGTCACCCAAGTTTTCTCTGCTTCCGCACGGCAAGCGGTACCGGAGCGCCAAGTTTAGGGCCAAAAGGCTCCTCAATAGCTTCTACCTCCAAGCCATAAGATTGCTGAACAATTAATAAAATCGCCACCGGATTTGTTGAGCTCATTTCCTGACGAAGGCTCGCTGCTCTTCGTACTGGGCGACTTCAACCTTCCGACTTTGACTTTCTTTCCACCTCTTTCTTTCCCCTCCTTGCCATATGCTTGACCTCATCTTTACTGGAGGTTGTTCCCCTACTAATCTCACTGCAACCCCCTCCAGGTCTCTGATCACTACTTAGTTTCCTTTTCTGTCTCCCTCTATAATTTTTCCCTCCTGTCTCCTGATTCTGCCTCTTCAACCTTACTCTTTTTCCTTTCCACATCCTTCGACTTTCACTGTCCCCTTTCCTACCGGCCTGCTAGACCCTCACCTCCTGCTCCGTGGCTGAGTGACTCATTGCTTACAGAACAGGGCTGCGGACAGCTGAGCTAAAATGGAGAAAAACTAAACTTTCGGAGGACCTATCATCCTTTCACTCTCTCCTCTTTACCTTTTCTTCCTCTGTGTCTGCTGCTAAAGCCACTTTCTATCACTCTGAAATGTCTGCCTTGCCAACCACTTCAAAAAGAAGGTTGGTGATATCCGCTCCTCATTCACTCAGTCTATTGAGTCCACTGGTCCCATTCACACAGAACTACTCCTTGACCTATTGAGTCCACTGGTCCCATTCACACAGAACTACTCCTTGACCTATTTCTCCCCTCTCTCCAGAAAGAAATGTTACTGAGTTACAGTTCATATAAGGAAATCAGTCCAGTTAAATAAATGTATTAGGCCCTAATCTATGGATTTCACATGACTGGGCAGGGGCGCAGCCATGGGTGGGCCTGGGGGGGCTTAAGCCCACCCATTTGGGTGCCAGGTCCAGCCAATCAGAATTAGTTGTTTTTTTTCCACAAAAGGGCTTTATTACAGATAGAAATACTCCTCAGTTTCATCAGCTGTCCGGGTGGCTGGTCTCAGACAATCCTGCAGGTGAAGAAGCCGGATGTGGAGGTCCTAGGCTGGCGTGGTATGTGGTTGTGAGGCCGGTTGGACGTACTGCCAAATTCTGTAAAACGATGTTGGAGGCGGCTTATGGTAGAGAAATTAACATTCATGCCAATTGCACGCTCCCTCAACTTGAGACATCTGTGGCATTGTGTTGAGACAAAACTGCACATTTTAGAGTGGCCTTTTATTGTCCCCAGCACAAGGTGCACCTGTGTTATGATCATGCTGTTTAATCATCTTCTTGATATGCCACACCTGTCAGGTGGATGGATTATCTTGGCGAAATATAAATTCTAAATAACGGGGGTGTAAACAAATTGTGCCATTTTTCTTTTAATCATCTTTTTGTGAGTATGCAACATTTCTGTGTTTTTTTTTTTCAGCCCATGAAACATGGGACCAACACTTAACATCTTGCGTTTTATGTATATTTTTCAGTATACTTATGACCAGGTCCCATAGGAATTTGGTCAAAAGTAGTGCACTATATAGGGAATGGTATGGCATTTGGGAAGCTACACTGTGATTCATGATTGGTGACTCATGTAAATCATGTTTTATATTTAATGTCCTGTAATGGAAAAGCAAATATATTTGAAAAGACAATAGCTGTGGCCCAGATAGCAGCCTAGTACCTTTTTATAGAGCTCTATGGGCCCAGGTCAACAGTAGTGCACTATAAAGGGGAACAGGAAGTCACTTGGGACACGGCCGATAAAGGCTATCTTCCATAAAGCGCTATCCTATGTATTCTAAGGTACTGTGGTGAGGGGCCGTTCCCAGGTATCGCTGAGCTGAGGACCCACCAGAAGGTCCATGATGGAGAAGAGAAGCCCTACAAGTGTGAACAGTGTGGAAAGGGCTTCAGCTCCCAGGTATTCTGTTGTATTCATCTCCCAGGTATTCTATTGTATTCATCTCCCAGGTATTCTATTGTATTCATCTCCCAGGTATTCTGTTGTATTCATCTCCCAGGTATTCTATTGTATTCATCTCCCAGGTATTCTATTGTATTCATCTCCCAGGTATTCTGTTGTATTCATCTCCCAGGTATTCTGTTGTATTCATCTCCCAGGTATTCTATTGTATTCATCTCCCAGGTATTCTGTTGTATTCATCTCCCAGGTATTCTGTTGTATTCATCTCCCAGGTATTCTGTTGTATTCATCTCCCAGGTATTCTGTTGTATTCATCTCCCAGGTATTCTATTGTATTCATCTCCCAGGTATTCTGTTGCGTTCAGCTTAAATATGTCTTATAAAATGTATTTAGGGCTGGCTCCATGGCCACGAGCAGCGCCACTCCCAAGAGAGGTCCAAGATCTGCCCCAGCTGTGGAAAGGCCTTCCGGTGCAAAGGAGACCTGAAGCTCCACATGCGAACTCACACCGGCGAGAGGCCGTACCAGTGTACCTACTGCACCAAGCGGTTCTCTGTGAACGGAAACCTGACGATACACATCAGGACTCACACGGGGGAGAAACCTTTCCTCTGCTCTGACTGCGGCAAGGCCTTCTGCTCTGCAGGAGAGCTGCAGATCCACAGGAGAACACACACTGGGGAGAGACCGTACAAATGCACCGTCTGTGAGAAAGGCTTCACCATGGCTAGTCAGGTGACTCTTCACATGCGGGTACACACGGGGGAACGACCCTACGTGTGTCACGAGTGTGGAAAGGCATTTCGTCGCGGTGCGGAGCTGAAGACACACATCCTGAATCACAGTGGGGTGAGACCATACCCCTGTCGTCTCTGTTCCAAGACCTACACCTGCCTTAGTCACCTGAAAAGACATTTGAAGACTCACGGGGACCAGTCGGTGGATATGAGCAGTGAGTTGTCTGTATCTGCTGTATAATAAACCACTTGAATAGAAAACACACCTTTTAACACCGTGTTGTCAATATAATGAGGTGCATATTTCATTTTCTGACGGCTACTTATATTAAGAGGGAGTTGACTGAACTCCGTAAAGATCATCGCCATGTTTGCTTATTGCTACTATCAGGACTAAGACTGTTGCTTCTAGAACAAGACGAGTGTTGCTTCTAGAACAAGACGAGTGTTGCTTCTAGAACAAGACGAGTGTTGCTTCTAGAACAAGACGAGTGTTGCTTCTAGAACAAGACGAGTGTTGCTTCTAGAACAAGACGAGTGTTGCTTCTAGAACAAGACGACTGTTGCTTCTAGAACAAGACGACTGTTGCATCTAGAACAAGACGAGTGTTGCTTCTAGAACAAGACGAGTGTTGCTTCTAGAACAAGACGAGTGTTGCTTCTAGAACAAGACGAGTGTTGCTTCTAGAACAAGACGAGTGTTGCTTCTAGAACAAGACGAGTGTTGCTTCTAGAACAAGACGAGTGTTGCTTCTAGAACAAGACGAGTGTTGCTTCTAGAACAAGACGAGTGTTGCTTCTAGAACAAGACGAGTGTTGCTTCTAGAACAAGACGAGTGTTGCTTCTAGAACAAGACGAGTGTTGCTTCTAGAACAAGACGAGTGTTGCTTCTAGAACAAGACGAGTGTTGCTTCTAGAACAAGACGAGTGTTGCTTCTAGAACAAGACGAGTGTTGCTTCTAGAACAAGACGAGTGTTGCTTCTAGAACAAGACGACTGTTGCTTCTAGAACAAGACGACTGTTGCTTCTAGAACAAGACGACTGTTGCTTCTAGAACAAGACGACTGTTGCTTCTAGAACAAGACGACTGTTGCTTCTAGAACAAGACGAGTGTTGCTTCTAGAACAAGACGAGTGTTGCTTCTAGAACAAGACGACTGTTGCTTCTAGAACAAGACGACTGTTGCTTCTAGAACAAGACGACTGTTGCTTCTAGAACAAGACGACTGTTGCTTCTAGAACAAGACGAGTGTTGCTTCTAGAACAAGACGAGTGTTGCTTCTAGAACAAGACGAGTGTTGCTTCTAGAACAAGACGAGTGTTGCTTCTAGAACAAGACGAGTGTTGCTTCTAGAACAAGACGAGTGTTGCTTCTAGAACAAGACGAGTGTTGCTTCTAGAACAAGACGAGTGTTGCTTCTAGAACAAGACGAGTGTTGCTTCTAGAACAAGACGAGTGTTGCTTCTAGAACAAGACGAGTGTTGCTTCTAGAACAAGACGAGTGTTGCTTCTAGAACAAGACGAGTGTTGCTTCTAGAACAAGACGAGTGTTGCTTCTAGAACAAGACGACTGTTGCTTCTAGAACAAGACGACTGTTGCTTCTAGAACAAGACGACTGTTGCTTCTAGAACAAGACGACTGTTGCTTCTAGAACAAGACGAGTGTTGCTTCTAGAACAAGACGAGTGTTGCTTCTAGAACAAGACGACTGTTGCTTCTAGAACAAGACGAGTGTTGCTTCTAGAACAAGACGACTGTTGCTTCTAGAACAAGACGACTGTTGCTTCTAGAACAAGACGAGTGTTGCTTCTAGAACAAGACGAGTGTTGCTTCTAGAACAAGACGAGTGTTGCTTCTAGAACAAGACGAGTGTTGCTTCTAGAACAAGACGAGTGTTGCTTCTAGAACAAGACGAGTGTTGCTTCTAGAACAAGACGACTGTTGCTTCTAGAACAAGACGACTGTTGCTTCTAGAACAAGACGACTGTTGCTTCTAGAACAAGACGACTGTTGCTTCTAGAACAAGACGACTGTTGCTTCTAGAACAAGACGACTGTTGCTTCTAGAACAAGACGACTGTTGCTTCTAGAACAAGACGACTGTTGCTTCTAGAAAAAGACGAGTGTTGCTTCTAGAACAAGACGAGTGTTGCTTCTAGAACAAGACGAGTGTTGCTTCTAGAACAAGACGAGTGTTGCTTCTAGAACAAGACGAGTGTTGCTTCTAGAACAAGACGAGTGTTGCTTCTAGAACAAGACATTTTTCTTTGTTGCAGTTCTAGGCGTTTTTATAATCCTTTTGATCATGTCTTAGATTGAGGCTTTTGGATAGTTGCAGTAGCTAGTGTTTCTGTTCATCTCACATGCCGAGTTACTCCGTGTCTGTTCATCTCACATGCCGAGTTAATCCGTGTCTGTTCATCTCACATGCCGAGTTAATCCGTGTCTGTTCATCTCACATGCCGAGTTAATCCATGTCTGTTCATCTCACATGCCGAGTTAATCCATTTCTGTTCATCTCACATGTGTTGGTTCTGTTTACTTAACAAATAAGGAACACTCAAAATGTGTGCACTTATAAATCATAACAATTTTAATCAATAAAAATACATCTGTAGACAGAAGTCAAAGATCAAACATCACACATACAACTGATGTCTCTCATGAGTTCTGCCCCATAGGAAAAGTCCAAGTTGCTTTTGTCATGCTTGTAGTCAACCCCCTTGTGATGTCACTGCATATGTCATTACCTGCTACTCATCAGACCAAGCCCATGCATACACAGCTATACAAACGTGCAAGAGAGATACAATAGTTCCAGTGTTTTCTAAGGCCTCAGCAGTAAATGTCCCCAAGTTGATTTATAGAGGTCTGTCAGACTAGACTCTTATCTCTTCTACTCCCCTGAAAGACTTTGGAACAATTTTAAAACATTATAATGAATATATAAATATTGTTAATCTGTAGTCTATGATCCTATAAATGTAGAGGAGGTGGGGTCCAATAACCCCTCCCCTTCTATTAATACAACATAAGCATAATCAATTATTATAATACATCAATCATTTGGTGCAGCCCCTATCATGACCCCAATTTGACCCCATCACATGCCAAATGAATCCATGTCTGTTCATCTCAGATGCCAAGTTAATCAGCAATGGAAAGTGGTTTGTTGACTAATGGAACTCTTAGTTGTGAGGAGACGCATGAAGGTCTCTCCCAACCCACCTTAATTAGAGGGTATGCAATCATGTTTGACCCTATTTTTACAATAACCACATTTTTTGCAGAAAAAAATAACTCACTTAAACTCAATTTCACACTGATTTGATCTTGGTCAAAATGTATATTAGAAAGGACGTATGATTGTTATGAATATGTTAATTGAAATGAAAATATTAAATGATTTCTTGACTATTGGCATTTCTATTAAGCTTCTTACAAAAGGCTACTATAGTATAATACTGTTTAACAGAGTCCAATATCAATGTAGAAAAATAAGTTCTTTATCCTCAGCTTCTGTCTCCACTCTCATTGGATGGCAAGTCGAACGCAGAGGTGGGTGTAGGTGGAAGCCACTGTGTCTCATGAGGCGTTGGTCTTTGAGGAGAGAGGTCCCTCCCCTCTGACCATCTCCTCCAATGAGTTTTGAGAATGAGGTTGAGGAGAGAGAGGGTTCAGTGAGAGAGGTCTCTCCCCTCTGACCATCTCCTCCAATGAGTTTTGAGAACGAGGTTGAGGAGAGAGAGGGTTCAGTGAGAGAGGTCCCTCCCCTCTGACCATCTCCTCCAATGAGTTTTGAGAACGAGATTGAGGAGAGAGGGTTCAGTGAGAGAAAGACTACGTGAGAAAATCCTTTTCAGACTCCTCGCCTCCTTCTCAAAACCCATTGGATGAGAAAGCCAGAGGTCCCTCCCCCTCTGACCATCTCCTCCAATGAGTTTTGAGAATGAGGTCGAGGAGAGAGGACTCAAGGAGTATGCAATTGAGATCCCCCCCCCCCCCCCCCCCCCCAATTTACAGATTTGTTTCTCACTCCATTCCTGAAGGCCCCCCAGGGGGGTTGAGAGACCCTGCTCTAGACATCAGACGGCTAGCAGGGCAGTTTTAGTCGTTGTCCGTGCTGGATTTTGTGTCAGGGCTCGTTGGACATCATCTCCTTCCTGTTGTGGGTAGGGAACACACTGGACACAGCTGGTAGCGCCCCCTGGTGTGCTTCCACAGAATGCAGCTGTCGAAGGAACGACCTGGGGTGGAGGGGAGGACGAACAAGGGGGGTGAGTCCCAATTATCTCCTGAAGTGTATTCACTACTTCCCACAAATATAAAAGCATTGTATTGGTGGAGGCTTGAGCTCGTGGCAGTTTCCACCATATCTCCGATACCAGTCGTTTGCTTTCAAATCAGTGAGGAGAAGTGCACACTTGGTGAAGAAGGACAAGTAATTGGGACACGACTCGAGGGTTAGGGTACATGTAGTATCATTAGGACAGTGGTAAGTAGTTCTAGTTTGGGTCAAAACATGTGCAACCTAAACAAATAGATCAAGGTTATTGACAAGGGACAAAGTGAAGGCTGGCGAACACGATTCAACAGAGGAATAACAGCAGCCAGAAACACAGTGAAGCCACACTAGACTGACCTCTACTAAAACCCTCCAGACAGACCTCTCTACAGACAGACCTCTCTACTAAAACCCTCCAGAGACCTCTCTACTAAAACACTTCAGACAGACCTCTCTACAGACAGAACTCTCTACTAAAACCCTCCAGACTGACCTCTCTACTAAATCCCTCCAGACAGACCTCTCTACTAAAACCCTCCAGACAGACCTCTACTAAAACCCTCCAGACAGACCTCTCTACAGACAGACCTCTCTACTAAAACCCTCCAGACAGACCTCTACTAAAACCCTCCAGACAGACCTCTCTACAGACAGAACTCTCTACTAAAACCCTCCAGACTGACCTCTCTACTAAATCCCTCCAGACAGACCTCTCTACTAAAACCCTCCAGACAGACCTCTACTAAAACCCTCCAGACAGACCTCTCTACAGACAGACCTCTCTACTAAAACACTTCAGACAGACCTCTCTACAGACAGAACTCTCTACTAAAACCCTCCAGACTGACCTCTCTACTAAATCCCTCCAGACAGACCTCTCTACTAAAACCCTCCAGACAGACCTCTACTAAAACCCTCCAGACAGACCTCTCTACAGACAGACCTCTCTACTAAAACACTTCAGACAGACCTCTCTACAGACAGAACTCTCTACTAAAACCCTCCAGACTGACCTCTACTAAATCCCTCCAGACAGACCTCTCTACTAAAACCCTCCAGACAGACCTCTCTACTAAAACCCTCCAGACAGACCTCTACTAAAACCCTCCAGACAGACCTCTCTACTAAAACACTCCAGACAGACCTCTACTAAAACCCTCCAGACAGACCTCTCTACAGACAGACTTCTCTACTAAAACCCTCCAGACAGACCTCTACAGACAGACCTCTCTACTAAAACCCGCCAGACAGACCTCTCTACTAAAACCCTCCAGACAGACCTCTCTACAGACAGAACTCTCTACTAAAACCCTCCAGACTGACCTCTCTACTAAATCCCTCCAGACAGACCTCTCTACTAAAACCCTCCAGACAGACCTCTCTACTAAAACCCTCCAGACAGACCTCTACTAAAACCCTCCAGACAGACCTCTCTACTAAAACCCTCCAGACAGACCTCTACTAAAACCCTCCAGACAGACCTCTCTACAGACAGACTTCTCTACTAAAACCCTCCAGACAGACCTCTACAGACAGACCTCTCTACTAAAACCCGCCAGACAGACCTCTCTACTAAAACCCTCCAGACAGAACTCTACTAAAACCCTCCAGAGAGACCTCTCTACTAAAACCCTCCAGAGAGACCTCTCTACTAAAACCCTCCAGAGAGACCTCTCTACTAAAACCCTCCAGAGAGACCTCTCTACTAAAAGCCTCCAGAGAGACCTCTCTACTAAAACCCTCCAGACAGACCTCTACAGACAGACCTCTCTACTAAAACCCGCCAGACAGACCTCTCTACTAAAACCCTCCAGAGAGACCTCTCTACTAAAACCCCCCAGAGAGACCTCTCTACTAAAACCCTCCAGAGAGACCTCTCTACTAAAAGCCTCCAGAGAGACCTCTCTACTAAAACCCTCCAGACAGACCTCTACAGACAGACCTCTCTACTAAAACCCTCCAGACAGACCTCTCTACTAAAACCCTCCAGACAGACCTCTCTACTAAATCCCTCCAGACAAAGTTTCCACTCATTGATCATTCCTGCTTTTTTGTATATCTGAAAGGGGGAGGGGTTATAAAACATGGTAATTTAAAAGCCATCAAAGACCAAGTGGTGATTATTGCATTTTCACAGACCATGTAACCAAAATACAAATACCAGGTCTGTGTGAATGCTTCTCTGCAGGTACCGGGTCTGTGTGAATGCTTCTCTGCAGGTACCGTTTTTTTTTCAACTGGTACCTGGGACCTTCAGACGAGTCTTGTGAAGCTTTTGGGCAGGGTAGCCTAGTGGTTACCGAAAGGTTGCAAGTTCAAATCCCCGAGCTGACAAGGTACAAATCTGTCATTCTGCCCCTGAACAGGCAGTTAACTCACTAGGCCGTCATTGAAAATAAGAATTGGTTCTTAACTGACTTGCCTAGTTGAATAAAGGGATTAAATAATAATCCTAGAGCAAAACAGACGACGTGTTCCTGAGCCCTTTTCCAACAATCCAGAGGTTAAAAAGTAAGAAAACAGGCACCCACTTATGGAAACTCGTATCAGATTGCCTAATGACCCTACAGCTTTTTCGAAAACATGCCACGGATGTAACAGGATGAAACTAGGCTATAGATACGTGCAGTTTGGGTTGCACTCGGTTGCATTGCAGTTGCGTATGAAAAACGGTGCTCCGCCCTCCTCGGTAAACTATCCTATCATGTGTGTCCTAATGTTATATTGGTCCGAGTTTACTGCGAGCTGATTGGATGAACCGGACCAGAGTGGGCAGGGGATCAGCAGAGGTTATAAAATGCCAGCCCTCATAGACGTTCGCTGCTTCTCGAAATAATCAACATCCGTTCAACAAAGGCATCGAAACGGCGTCAAGGCTGGACTAACACGGACAATAACGGGGTAAGCTAAATGAAATATCTGGTTTTATTATATGACATAAAGTTTGGGTTATCGACCGTGACGAATATGTTCCAGTTGTCAAGAGTTGAGTCAACTTCAACCCTATTGTAGTCTAGCTAACGCGGTTAGCCTAGCTAGCTAAAGTTACTGTTGGTGAACCTGACGTGTTTTTAAAAACAATGGAAGCTCAATGGACGTTAGACCTAGTTCAGTCTCGATACCTCTTTGGGTAATGTAGACATTATCAATGCGCTTTCACAATTTTTGTTGTTGAAAATATCAAGTGTTTATGTTAACTTTTGTTTCATTTCAACTGTAACGTTAGTACACAAGTAAAATTTGAATGCTCTACCGTGTCCACTTGACTCGGTTATATCAGCTAGTGACCAATGTTTTACTGTCTCACACAGGAATCCCGTTTATAAATGAGCACTTAACCATCCAACAAACATCTATGTCAAGACTGCCAACGGACCACATCTAGCTGCCGTGTCTTCTGTCTCGCATTGGACCACAGTGACAGTGCATACCTAATCTAAAGCAGAGTATCGGTTTAACCAAGACCGACGTCCACAATGGTTCAGAATAAGAATAACACCCCAGAAGTCACTGGCTTCCACCGCTCTTTTAATGTGAGTTGCTGTTTTTGTTTGTCGTTACTGCTTCTAAAAGTCGTTATCCAAATGTGTTGCTTAATTGATTAAAAGTATTGAAGAACCGACCTGATTCAAAGGCTGGAGGAACATGCATCGCATTATTGTGAACGGATGTTGCTCAGTCATTGCACGTCTTCTGTGTTAATTTTAGCCCAGTCAGTCGGTATCCAAGAAAATGCTATTTCAGTCAGTGACAGCTAGGTATGTATACTTTCTTGGGGAGAGAGCAGAAGTGTAACTGTGGTGTCTCACGTTGGCCCTAGCCCAATATTAGACCTTCTAATTAATTAATGAGACAGGGTATTAGACAGGGGTTCCAATTTGTTTTGCCCCACAAACCCATTTTCATATCTGAAAGTTCTTGTGACCCCAACCATGTAAACATTTTTTGTAATTAACAGCCAATGTTTACTTTTATATTTGGGGCTATGGCAGGCAATTGAAAAACATAAAAAAAATACGAGGTCAAATCATGGTGTCAGTGATCTTCAGGTCGGAAAGTCGGCGGTCTAGAAAGAGGCCCGAGTTGGAATTCCGAGTTGGATGACAAAAAGTATATTCCCAGTTGGAGCTTGTTTGTCTTCGGGGGTTCACAGTAGTCTGCATTAATGTTTAGAGGTGCCTTTGAGTCAGGAACTAAACTCCTCCATAGTGACAAGTAAATGCATTCGGTCTCATCACAGCTCGACCAGCTGTTTGATTTTACTTACAGGGATGTCAACCGAGCCAGGATCACAGTCAAATGGATTGGGAAGTAGGTCCCAATGTGCTCTTCCAAGCCTTGGAGGTGAGCAGTCATCACTGGTGTGGGACACGTACCGATGTTGTTTTCTGTCAGAAACGTGCACAGCCGAGGGAAGGAGGCAAACCGAAACGTGCACAGCCGAGGGAAGGAGGCAAACCGAAACGTGCACAGCCGAGGGAAGGAGGCAAACCGAAACGTGCACAGCCGAGGGAAGGAGGCAAACCGAAACGTGCACAGCCGAGGGAAGGAGGCAAACCGAAACGTGCACAGCCGAGGGAAGGAGGCAAACCGAAACGTGCACAGCCGAGGGAAGGAGGCATGGTTTGCTTTTGAAAGAGTCTCTCCTATAAGAATTTTATCCTCTGAATCCACTGATTCGGTCACTCATCTGTAGAATGTTTTTGTATTTCCCCTGCGTGCTTGCGTTGCGTTTGTTCAGGTCCCCAAATATCCCTGTTACATAGGCAAGGGGACACTCTTTTCATTACACAGAAAGTCAAGCAAGTTTTTAATATATATTTATTTAAAAACATCTATTGTGAATGACAACAGTTCCTCTAGCAATGTGAACATTTTCCCAAGTCTCCTCGTCGATAACAACCAAGCCTCTGTGTGAAATGGAATATGGTCATGCTCTGATCCCATATGGCCACATAGTTTTGCAAACAGGCGCGCAGTGGATGTGTTTTGATGTAGTTTACAATCCAAATTACCTGCCTCAGTATATTATCCTCTTGAATCTAGGGGGCACTATTTTCATTTTTGGGAAAAAAAAACGTCCCCAAGGTAAACGGGCCCTCGTGAAGAGCATCCCCCTCAACATGTACCGTGCCCTCGTGAAGAGCATCCCCCTCAACATGTACCGTGCCCTCGTGAAGAGCATCCCTCTCAACATGTACCGTGCCCTCGTGAAGAGCATCCCCCTCAACATGTACTGTGCCCTCGTGAAGAGCATCCCCCTCAACATGTACCGTGCCCTCGTGAAGAGCATCCCCCTCAACATGTACTGTGCCCCCAGAAAGGGTTTTCAGACCACTTGACTTTTTGTTACAACCCTAAGCGCACAGCCAAGACAACGCAGGCGTGGCTATGGGACACGTCTCTGAATGTCTTTGTGGCCCAGCCAGAGCCCGGACTTGAACCCGTATGAACATCTCTGGAGAGACCTGAAAATAGCTGTGAAGCAATGCTCCCCATCCAACCTGAGGGAACTTGAGAGGATCTTCAGAGAAGAATGGGAGAAACTCCCGGTTTCCCAAAACCATCTTAAGACTGGCCAAGCTGGTAGCATCATACCCAAGAAGATTCGAGGCTGTAATCGCTGCCAAAGGTGCTTCAACAAAGAACTGAGTAAAGGGCCTGAATAGTGTTTTTTTCAGTTGTCTTTTTAATTTGACAAAAATGTCTGAATCGGTTTTTGCTTTGTTATTATGGAGTTGTGTGTGTAGATTGATGAGGGAAAAAACGAATATATTTTAGAATAAGGCTGTAAAAGTCAAGGGGGCTGAATACCTTGTGAAGGCACTGCAGAGCAAACAAAAGTCAATGCATGGGCATTTCAGCCCTCACAGCGAAAGTCCATTTGGACAGCTTGAGTCGTTCGGTCAGTTTCCTCTTGACTGCTAACAATAACTGTTAGATTAAGAATTTATGCTTTCTGACAAAGGTATTAAGGTTAGTCATTGGACCATACCCCCCCACCCTGTCACAGAACCATTTAGCAGGTAGGTTAGTCATTGGACCATACCCCCCCCACCCTGTCACAGAACCATTTAGCAGGTAGGTTAGTCATTGGACCATACCCCCCCACCCTGTCACAGAACCATTTAGCAGGTAGGTTAGTCATTGGACCATACCCCCCCACCCTGTCACAGAACCATTTAGCAGGTAGGTTAGTCATTGGACCATACCCCCCCACCCTGTCACAGAACCATTTAGCAGGTAGGTTAGTCATTGGACCATACCCCCCCACCCTGTCACAGAACCATTTAGCAGGTAGGTTAGTCATTGGACCATACCCCCCCACCCTGTCACAGAACCATTTAGCAGGTAGGTTAGTCATTGGACCATACCCCCCCACCCTGTCACAGAACCATTTAGCAGGTAGGTTAGTCATTGGACCATACCCCCCCACCCCCCACCCTGTCACAGAACCATTAAGCAGGTAGGTTAGTCATTGGAATATACCCCCCCTGTTGCTATCAAATGCCCTTTTTAATAAATTAATCAGAGGTCTAATATTGGTTTAATGTTTTGTCATAGAGCTCTATTGCTCTTAATGACACCTCTGCTTCTTCTACAGGCCACTCTTGGCTATGACAACCTAAATATGGCCCGGGCTTCAGGAGAAGGATATGTTCAGTTTAACCTGGAGGTCAGCCAGGGTCTGAAGAGTTGGTTTGGACTAAATCGGTCCCTTTGCCCGTGGAGCAATGATTAGCCATTCCTGCTGCTTCAAATGGCCTTGTGATGTGAATGACTCTCCTCTAGGCTGTGTCAAACTCAAAGCCTGGTCTGTTTCTGTTCCTCCCTTAGGTCCAAAACCCGTTCAATTCTGAAGATTATACCAAAACAGACTCCAGTCTCCACGAGTCAAACTTACATTTAGATTGTCCCCCAAGACCTGGTAAGTTCCTGGTATCAAAGTCCTTTTGATTTGGGATTTACTGTTTCTGATTTGATTTTCTCACACACACACACGCACACACACACGGGACATCTGACTCGTAGTAACCTTGCTATGAGGATATCATCACTGTGTCTGTCAGTCAAAGTTCAGTCCTGATTAGATGGGTGACGCTGGCATATCAAATCCTACCTCTGCTGCTTTCATCTGCCTGATAACAGAACTACCGTCACAACTCTCCCCGGGCCCGGTTTCCCAAAACCATCTTAAGACTGAATTCATCGTTAGTCTTCATAGGAGCATCGTTATCTCTGCCTTGGTTCCCAAAACCATCGTTATTAACATTGCACTTGAAAAGGCTTGTAGTCTAGCGCCTGCCTCATACCACTCGTAGAACAGCGTAGTCGGTCATTAGAAGTCTGTCTCTGTGACCAACGATTACTTCAGAACAAAGTTGCCTACAAATACAAAGTTGTCATATCGCCGCACAATTGATGCAACACGAGATGGCGGTAGGCTGTGGGCGGGGATGGCGGTAGGCTGTGGGCGGGGATGGCGGTAGGCTGTGGGCGGGGATGGAGAAAAACTCATCTGAGAGAAGTGTGCCGTTTCTTTTCGATCCTGGAACTTCTGCAACGACCCACTTAGTGACCATCCTCCCGTTCTGTACCCAGGATGTGTTGTTGTGCCATTCTGTACTCTCTCTCCCGCTCTCTTCTGAAGACACTCAACCAGCTGGCCTGTGACTCTGGATGAATGCCATCAACTGTCCCCCCGTTTGCACAATGTCCCTCATCTCCTATCCTCCTCCCTCCTTAGACATGCCAGCCAGCCAGCCGATTAACATCCCAGATGCCAAGAAGAGGACCAAGAAGAAGAAATGCAGGGCCACCGACAGCTTCACAGGACGATTCCAAGGCAAGTCAATAGAAAATTATTTATATTTCTTTTTTTTTTTTACAAAAGCTCTTGAAGGCCGTGAGGCCGATACGGAAAGCTCTGACGGAGGCCGTGAGGCCGATGCGGAAAGCTCTGACGGAGGCCGCGAGAAGAATGCGGAATACAACAGGTGTAGGTAGACCTTACAGTGAATTGCTGAAAACAAGCCCTTAACCAACAATGCAGTTCAGAAAAATGACCTTAACCTGTCTAGGGCTGGCAGAACCCCCACGCAACAGCCAGTGAAAGTGCAGGGCGCCAAATTCAAAACAACAAAAATCTCCTAATTAAAATTCCTCAAAATACAAGTATTTGACACCATTTTAAAGATTACAATTCTCGTTAATCCAGCCACAGTGTCTAATTTCAAAAAGGATTTACAGCGAAAGCACCACAAACGATTGCTAGGTCACCACCAACTCAGAGAAAAACACAGCCATTTTTCCAGCCAAAGAGAGGACTCACAAAAAGCAGAAATAGAAAATGAATCACTGACTTTTGATGATCTTCATCAGATGACACTCATAGGACTTCACGTTACACAAAACATGTATGTTTTGTTAAAGTTCATATTTATATAAAAAAATCTGAGTGTACATTGACGCGTTACATTAGGTAGTTCTAAAACATGCGGAGATTGTGCAGAGAGCCACGTCAATTTACAGAAATACTCATAATTAACATTGATAAAGATACGACTATTATACATGGGACTTTAGATAAACTTCTTAATGCAACCGCTGTCAGATTTCAAAAAAACTTTACAGAGAAAGCAAACCATGCAATAATCTGAGTACAGCCTTTAGACAACAAAGCAGCCAAAAAGATACCCGCTATGTTGGGTAGTCAACATTACTCAGAAATAGCATTTTAAATATTCACTTACCTTTGATTATCTTCATCAGAATGCACTCCCAGGAATCCGTTCCACCTTAAATGTTTGATTTGTTCAATAATGTCCATCAGTTATGTCCAACTATCTTCTTTTGTTAGGGCGTTTGGTCAACAAATCCAAAAGCGCGTTCAGGTCACGTCGGACGAAAGGTTCAAAAGGTCCTGAGCTCAATTTATAGTCTCATAGCAAAGGGTCTGAATACTTATTTAAATAAGGTTTTGTATTTGTAATAAATTAACATGAATCATTATGGGGTATTGTGTGTGGATTGGTGAGGGGGGAAAAATAATATCATTTTTGAATAAGGCTGTAACGTAACAAAGTTTGTAATTGGTCTGAATACGTTCCAAATGCACTGTACATAGTGACGCTCCTGTATTTTGATAGCATGTTAATATTCTGTCATCAGATGTATACGTGCTGCAGACGGAGGTGCTGGGCGAGGGGGCCTATGCTGTCGTCCAGACCTGCATCAACCTCATCACCCAGAAGGAATATGCTGTCAAGGTACTGTTCTCTGCCTCACCCTCTCTCTGCCTCACCCTCTCTCTGCCTCACCCTCTCTCTGCCTCACCCTCTCTCGGCCTCAGACATGAATAAAGTATAAATGACAGTGTGCTACTTTATTTCCCCACGGTTGGTATCTGTTAGTCTACAGCACCTTGTTCATGTTGTAAGACGTCAGAGGTTTGGATATCAACACAAGGCTTAGACTGCTGCCGGGCCACGTGTTGCGCACTGCTCTTACCTTCGTCTGGAACTGAACTAGGGACTGGATACCATGTGACTTTTCATTCTCTGCTACCTGGAAAACTAGCCCTGAGCTGTGTCCCAAATGGTATCCCATTCAGTACACTACTCACTATGTAGTGAATGGGGAGAGGGCAGTTGGGATGCAACTCTAGATACTCCCTGTGTTTCATCAAACATGTACACAAACTTCATTCAGACTGTTGGGGAATATCTAGGCCGTGTGGGAAGACTCGTGCAGATTTGAAGTGGTTAGGTATGTTTTTTGTGGTAGCTGTGAGATGTGCGTGGTGTGCCCTATAGCCAGTGTGTTATTTACATGGTAGCTGTGAGATGTGGTCATCACTGCGTGGGGTGCCCTATAGCCAGTGTGTTATCAAGCCCTCCAGTAGTGTTGTTGCTATAGTCTGTTGTCCTGCAGCTGCTGCTAACTCAGCACTAACTTCCTCTTGTGATTGTTCTGAACCTCAGGCCTTGTCTTTCAGCCAATCACAGCCAAGGGTGGGTGATCATTTTCTCCTTTTTCATCCCCTCCCATTCGCTGTCAAGGCCTCCAATGATATGGAACAGAATGTACAACCTGCAGAGGGAGGAACGGAGCCAGGGAGGGGTGGTGTTGAGAGGGAGGATCAGGGAGGGGTGGTGTTGAGAGGGAGGATCAGGGAGGGGTGGTGTTGAGAGGGAGGATCAGGGAGGGGTGGTGTTGAGAGGGAGGATCAGGGAGGGGTGGTGTTGAGAGGGAGGATCAGGGAGGGGTGGTGTTGAGAGGGAGGATCAGGGAGGGGTGGTGTTGAGAGGGAGGATCAGGGAGGGGTGGTGTTGAGAGGGAGGATCAGGGAGGGGTGGTGTTGAGAGGGAGGATCAGGGAGGGGTGGTGTTGAGAGGGAGGATCAGGGAGGGGTGGTGTTGAGAGGGAGGATCAGGGAGGGGTGGTGTTGAGAGGGAGGATCAGGGAGGGGTGGTGTTGAGAGGGAGGATCAGGGAGGGGTGGTGTTGAGAGGGAGGATCAGGGAGGGGTGGTGTTGAGAGGGAGGATCAGGGAGGGGTGGTGTTGAGAGGGAGGATCAGGGAGGGGTGGTGTTGAGAGGGAGAAACAGGGAGGGGTGGTGTTGAGAGGGAGGATCAGGGAGGGGTGGTGTTGAGAGGGAGGATCAGGGAGGGGTGGTGTTGAGAGGGAGGATCAGGGAGGGGTGGTGTTGAGAGGGAGAAACAGGGAGGGGTGGTGTTGAGAGGGAGGATCAGGGAGGGGTGGTGTTGAGAGGGAGGATCAGGGAGGGGTGGTGTTGAGAGGGAGGATCAGGGAGGGGTTGGGTTGAGAGGAACAGGGAGCCAGGGATATAGGGCTCTGGTCAGAAGTAGGGAATAGGGTTCCATAGGGCCGTGGTCAGAAGTAGGGAATAGGGTTCCATAGGGCCCTGGTCAGAAGTAGGGAATATGCTTCCATAGGGCTCTGGTCAGAAGTAGTGCACTATGTAGGGAATAGGGTGCTATTTGGGATCTTGCCATGTTCTGCATGTCTCTTACTGGGCCAGGGAATTTGAAACAGGCCTTTGTCCTCATGCAGGCTGCTGCTGGTAGGGTTACATAAGTTGATTCAACCAACTGACTCCCTCTGGCAGTTTCTCTGCTATTATGAAATGTCCTCTACTAAAGCAGTTCAACAACAAGTTCAGATCACATCCCTGACTTGTCCTCTAGAGAGAAAAAACATTTCTTCATAGGTCAAATAAAACCAGATGATTTTGGTCTGATGAACACCGCTCTAGCCTCCGCTGCTGAAGTGCGACATTGGCAGATGTGATGGATTGAGACCCAGCCGGTGGAAAAACAAACCAATCACCATGCGACATTGGCAGATGTGATGGATTGAGACCCAGCCGGTGGAAAAACAAACCAATCACCATGCGACATCGGCAGATGTGATGGATTGAGACCCAGCCGGTGGAAAAACAACCAATCACCAGCTTAAACTGACAGATTTTTATGGGGATTTTTTAAAATGATGCTTATTCAATTTCTGTGGCGATGAGGACATTGACCTTAGTGGGTTTAAAACTTGATAATGTATCCATCTTTCCAAATGTTGTCACCTGCTATGGGGACTAAATCCCTTCATGTGTTTCCATTCTGTAGGTCCTACCCCATTTATTCGACTGGACGATTGTTTAGTTGATAGGCAGTTGGTCAACAGATTTTGTTGTTGTTGTTGAGCAGTGGCACACGAGACGGCCGTCTGGTTCACGGCCGTCTGGTTCACGGCTGTGTGAGTGGACTAATCCATTGTGGAGGACGCTGGGATGGCCCACCAGTATCACCAGTAGTACATTGACCATTAATTACCATAATCTACCATATTTGTTTGGTTGCTGTAATTTCTGTTAATTCATTCAATATATTATTATTACAGTCTTGCTGTTCTCATTGTAGGAGTGGACACGCGTTGGCAGAGCGCACAACCAAGGCTACACTTGTGAGGAAAATGTTTTGGTTTAGTTCATTCCATTTACGAGTTGTCAATTAATTAATTGTCTTTTGTTGTTCTGCGCTCCTGTCAATCACGAGTGAGGACACGCACCTGATTACACTTAGAACTATGCCTAGGTTACCTGGCCCGTGGGGTGACTGTAGGCCCGTGGGGTGACTGTAGGCCCGTGGGGTGACTGTAGGCCCGTGGGGTGACTGTAGGCCCGTGGGGGGAATGTAGGCCCGTGGGGGGAATGTAGGCCCGTGGGGGGAATGTAGGCCCGTGGGGGGAATGTAGGCCCGTGATTGTAGGCCTGTGAATGTGTCCATATGGAGATCTGATCAGAAACACTATCACTGTGGCGCGTCTCAGTCACTTCTTCGCCTCAAAAAGCTAGTAAACAAACTGTTTATTTTTTTTACATCCATTGAGAATGCCAACAGTTCATCAACGTAGCCTATTAGAAAAATCGTTCTAGCAGGCTCCCTTTCCATAATCATTCAGCATGAAAAGTGAAAAATGTTAATTCTCTGATCCAGTGGAAATGTCATAAAATAGACCTTCCTGTTTACTTCTTATCCCTTGCTCAAATAGCCTATAGCCGTGTCTCTGTCGTGGAAATGCTGAGGGCCCAGAATATTTTTTATGCCGGTTTGCTAGCAAGCTTCAGGCCAGACCCAAATGTTTCAAGTTCCTTGCAGACAGGCCATGCATAGCCTTATGTGATATTTATTTTTATCCAGAAATGTTCTACCTGCGGGCTGCAATTTTTTTATATACATTTTTATAACTTGTTGTATTTTACCTCCTCCTCCCCAATTTCGATATGGTCTCATTGCTGCGACTCCTTAACGGGCTTGGGAGGCGAAGGTCGAGTCATGCGTCCTCGAAACATGAACCCACTAAACTACGCCCACTTAACCCGGAACTAACGTGTCAGATGAAACACAGTTCAACTGGCAACCGGGGTCAGCCTGCAGGAGCCCGACCCGCCACAAGGAGTTGCTAGAGCGCGATGAGCCAAGTAAAGCCACCCCTTGGACAAACAGTCCTCAAACCCGGACGACGCTGAGCCAATTTTTACACCGCCCTATGGGACTTCCGATCACGGCCTGTTGTGCTACAGCCCGGGATCAAACCCGGGTCTGTAGTGATGCCTCTTCCACTGCGATGCAGTGCCTTAGACCGCTGCACCACTCGGGAGGCCCTTATTTGTTGGATTTATGTAGGCTATTTTTACATATTGCCAACAGAAGTTATCTTTTAGATTTGTATATTATTATTTAGATATCATTTTGATTAACCACATGACATTGATCTTTGAGCTATGAAGACTTTATAATGAATTAAATAAAACTATTCCACGAAAATGTGCACATGAAAATCATAACTGGCATGCAGATCAGTAGAAATGGTAGGATAACATGGCACTTCAAATGGAGAAGGTTGTAGACTGCTGGTGTAGCCTGTTACTGGCAACGTCAGGAACATCATGGCAGAATCTGCCAAGGCCAGCAACAGCAGCTATATCGATCTCTGGCTCCCTCTTGAGTCATTTTGTCTTGATTTTTAATTAAAGCATCAGGCGAAGAAGCCTAATTATAGTTGATTTTATTCAGACACCGGGTGTGTCTATAGATGTAAAAAATACACTTAATATTGACCAATTGATTGGCCGAAAGAACAGACTACGCTTGGTTGACCCATATTGTTTTAGTCGGGGACAGCCTTACTATTTTGTTTTGTACATTTGAGAAAGGGAAAGGGGGATAACTAGTCAGTTTTACAACTGAATGCGTATTCCCGCATTTAACCCAACCCCTCTGAATCAGAGGTGCGGGAGCAACCTTGCGGTTACTGGGCCCGATGCTCCTACCGGCCAGGCTACCGGCCAGGCTACCGGCCAGGCTACCGGCCAGGCTACTTCTCTATATCAAGACTTGTTACTGTTTTGAACAAGTAATTGCAGCTTTTGTTAGTTAGCTCCTGCTGTCATTCTGTTTCCTCAGGCAGATGGCTGGTAGTTTGAAGAAAGGGAAGGCTCCATGGTAAGCTTCTCTTCCAGTCAGACAGTCCCTAGAGACATCAGCTGACTGCGTCTGTTTGCCTAAGTGTGGCCCACTAGTAACTTGGTGTTCGTGTAATTATGTGTTGATACAATTGGAAAATGGATTAGAAGCAGGAGCATATGGAGTGCATGGTTAGGCAACAAATGAGTTTCAACTCGCTGCTGACTCAGGCCCCTGATGCGGTGTGCTTGTGTGAGCGAGCAGTGGACTGCTGTCTGTACTACTTCCTGACAACCCTTTCAGCCCACAATAGAAAGCCCCCCCCCCCCCCCCAAATGGCAGCCGGCAGGTCACTCAGGCCGTTAATAGGCTACACGAGAAGTCTGCAACTTTTCCTCATGTGGAATGCCAATTCATCTGGCCATTTCTCCCGATCTGCGTGCCAGGTATGTTTTTCGTAACCACATTTTCATGTAGTATTTAATTTCTATTACACCACAGCATTGTTGAATTCTCGTTTGTGATTGGTTAGAAGGGCATTCTAGAATGGACATTATAACCAGATAATGGTACAGTTGGAGAAGATGTCGGGACACCTTGTAATCATGATGCAATAAGCATTACAGCCTGCAGGTGAAAAGGATCTTGAAGAAAATAAATGTCCTTTAATTCACATTCGCTACGCATGGCCTGTCTGCAACGAACCAGAAACACATGGCCTGTCTGCAACGAACCAGAAACATTTATAACATCGATGGTCAGACCCGAAGCCCTAGCAAATTTGCAACATTGTTTAAAACATTCTTGGCCCTCAGTTTCCTGCACCCCCCCTAACCACTAGACTACCTGCCCCCCCCCCTAACCACTAGGCTCCCTGCCCCCCCTCTAACCACTAGGCTCCCTGCCCCCCCCCTCTAACCACTAGGCTCCCTGCCCCCCCCTCTAACCACTAGGCTCCCTGCCCCCCCCTCTAACCACTAGGCCCCCCCCCCCCCCCCCTAACCACGAGACTACCTTCCCCCCCTCTAACCACTAGGCTCCCTGCCCCCCCCCTCTAACCACTAGGCTCCCTGCCCCCCCCTCTAACCACTAGGCTCCCTGCCCCCCCCCTCTAACCACTAGGCCCCCCCCCCCCCTAACCACGAGACTACCTTCCCCCCCTCTAACCACTAGGCTCCCTGCCCCCCCCCCCCCCCCCCCTCTAACCACTAGGCTCCCTGCAGCTGCCTCAGTAGCTGGTCAGGGAAGGCCACCATGTCTTCCTCTGATAGATGTGGAGTCAGACTGCTCTGGGACCGTTGGCCCCATTCATCGTTAACAAGGTGGTGCTCATGAGTCAGTCAAGGGTTGGCCCGGAGGACTGAGGATATATTTCAACGTCTGTAACCAGTGGAGCTGCCATTTTCTGCCTGAGCCTTAAGTCATCAATAAAGTAGCAAACACAGATTTATTGAATTAATATTGTAATATTTTAGTTTTTCCTGTAATTTTCCTAGTATTTAATTTTTCAATGGTCAGTAGAACAGGGCCCATAGGTATGAGTGTAACAGTATAACTTTAAACAGTCCCCTCGCCCATACCCGGGCGCGAACCAGGGACCTTCTGCAAACATCAACAGTCACCCTCGAAGCTTCGTTACCCATCGCTCCACAAAAGCCGCGGCCCTTGCAGAGCAAGGGGGGAACTACTACTTCAAGGTCTCAGAGCAAGTGACGTCACTGATTGAAACGCTATTTAGCGCCCACGCTAACTAAGCTAGCCGTTTCACATCCGTTACATGAGGGCAATTCAAGAATGGGAAAGTAACATCTCTCTACATTTGATGCTGGCATTCCTTTGGGGAGAACCCTGCACTGATGATCGACTTTCTAGACACAGTAGGATGGCTCTGCTTGGCTCATTCCTTCAATTAGAGCCCATTATTCTCTAATATGAAAATGACGAATGAGTAACACATCGTTCAATCTTGTTTATTGTCCAGATCGTCGAGAAGCGTGCGGGTCTCAGTCGGAGCCGAGTCTTCAGGGAAGTGGAGATGCTCTATCAGTGCCAGGGACACAGGTACAGCAGGCTCACTGGGGGGGGGTACAGCAGGCTCACTGTGGGGGGATACAGGTACAGCAGGCTCACTGGGGGGACACAGAGCAGGAATATGGACTGCTGAGATTCACTACTGTATAGATATAGGCATTACCTTCACACTGTTTATAACCATTTCTCTCTTGTTCACAGAAACATTCTGGAGCTGGTCGAGTTCTTTGAGGAAGAAGACAAATTCTACTTGGTTTTTGAGAAACTAAGAGGAGGTTAGTGGATATCAATCTTAATTGCAAACTCTCCCATCTGTAGAAAATGATGGTTCAACCTCTCCCATCCGTAGGAAATGATGGTTCACTCTCCCATCCGTAGGAAATGATGGTTCACTCTCCCATCCATAGAAAATGATGGTTCACTCTCCCATCCATAGAAAATGATGGTTCACTCTCCCATCCATAGAAAATGATGGTTCACTCTCCCATCCATAGAAAATGATGGTTCACTCTCCCATCCATAGAAAATGATGGTTCACCCAGTTTTGGACTTATGGTCAGTCAGTTTTATATCAGAAGATGCGACCGCTTGAGGCAGTGTCTTCAGTGCATATATCAAGTTCAATCGTCTCACATCTTCTCCCCCCTGGAGTCTCTGAAATGCAGCAACTTGAGGCAGTGTCTTCATTAAAATCTGACATTGTTTTGTTCCGTATCAACCTCTCCATCCCTCCCTCTCTCCTCCTGCAGGGTCAGTGTTGACCCACATCCATCGTAGACAACACTTTAGTGAGCAGGAGGCCAGTTATGTGGTGCAGGACATCGCCAGTGCTCTAAACTACCTCCACAACAAGGGAATGGCACACAGGGACCTGAAGCCTGAAAACATCCTGTGTGAGCACGTGGACCGGGTGAGTCAGAGTGCACGTGAACACTCCTCCCATTGCGTCACAGGCTCCTGATGGGGACGAAGGAGAGCCAGAGTTGAGCCCAGCCTAAAATACTAGTGGTAGGACTTTTAATCCCGTCATTCAGGCCCTGAAAACAGTGTGAGAGAGCATGGTGATTGGGTGAGTCAGTCATTCAGGCCCTGAACCGTGTGAGAGCATGGTGATTGGGTGAGTCAGTCATTCAGGCCCTGAACCGTGTGAGAGAGCATGGTGATTGGGTGAGTCAGTCATTCAGGTCCTGAAAACAGTGTGAGAGAGCATGGTGAGTCAGTCATTCAGGCCCTGAACCGTGTGAGAGAGCATGGTGATTGGGTGAGTCAGTCATTCAGGTCCTGAAAACAGTGTGAGAGAGCATGGTGAGTCAGTCATTCAGGCCCTGAAAACAGTGTGAGAGAGCATGGTGAGTCAGTCATTCAGGCCCTGAAAACAGTGTGAGAGAGCATGGTGAGTCAGTCATTCAGGCCCTGAAAACAGTGTGAGAGAGCATGGTGAGTCAGTCATTCAGGCCCTGAAAACAGTGTGAGAGAGCATGGTGAGTCAGTCATTCAGGCCCTGAAAACAGTGTGAGAGAGCATGGTGAGTCAGTCATTCAGGCCCTGAAAACAGTGAGAGAGAGCATGGTGAGTCAGTCATTCAGGCCCTGAAAACAGTGTGAGAGAGCATGGTGAGTCAGGGTGCACGCCAAACACACCACACTGCTGCAAGCACCCATGAACAGGCACAGATTATACAGACGAGCCAGACTATCGTGGAAAATTCCACTAAATGTTTATATATTTGCTGTTTGTTTCATTAGTCCACTGTTGACACAGTTCCAAAATGTTATCCAGATGTAAAACGTGCCAAATACAAAAACCCAGCCAGTATTATGCGTTTTGCACGAGCAGTGAGACTTCAAATCTGTTCACTCAGGCCCTAACCTTGATAGATAGTTATGGTAAATAGAATAATGGTTGGTTACATCCTAATGCAGTTTATTACTGTGACACGATAAGGATAACTTAATAACCATGTAGAAAACCTTGCTTGGCAGTCGTTTTAGTGATATGTGTTATGGACCTGACTGGCCTACATTAGTTGAATGCTGTGGATAAAAAGGTCAGTGGTCTACTTTAGTTGAATGCTGTGGAGAAGGTCAGTGGTCTACTTTAGTTGAATGCTGTGGAGAAGGAGGTCAGTGGTCTACTTTAGCTGAATGCTGTGGAGAAGGAGGTCAGTGGTCTACTTTAGCTGAATGCTGTGGATAAGAAGGTCAGTGGTCTACTTTAGCTGAATGCTGTGGATAAGAAGGTCAGTGGTCTACTTTAGCTGAATGCTGTGGATAAGGAGGTCAGTGGTCTACTTTAGCTGAATGCTGTGGATAAGGAGGTCAGTGGTCTAATTTAGCTGAATGCTGTGGATAAGGAGGTCAGTGGTCTACTTTAGTTGAATGCTGTGGAGAAGGTCAGTGGTCTACTTTAGTTGAATGCTGTGGAGAAGGAGGTCAGTGGTCTACTTTAGCTGAATGCTGTGGATAAGAAGGTCAGTGGTCTACTTTAGCTGAATGCTGTGGATAAGAAGGTCAGTGGTCTACTTTAGCTGAATGCTGTGGATAAGGAGGTCAGTGGTCTACTTTAGTTGAATGCTGTGGAGAAGGAGGTCAGTGGTCTACTTTAGCTGAATGCTGTGGATAAGAAGGTCAGTGGTCTACTTTAGCTGAATGCTGTGGATAAGGAGGTCAGTGGTCTACTTTAGCTGAATGCTGTGGATAAGGAGGTCAGTGGTCTACTTTAGCTGAATGCTGTGGAGAAGGAGGTCAGTGGTCTACTTTAGCTGAATGCTGTGGATAAGGAGGTCAGTGGTCTACTTTAGCTGAATGCTGTGGATAAGAAGGTCAGTGGTCTACTTTAGCTGAATGCTGTGGATAAGGAGGTCAGTGGTCTACTTTAGCTGAATGCTGTGGATAAGGAGGTCAGTGGTCTACTTTAGCTGAATGCTGTGGATAAGGAGGTCAGTGGTCTACTTTAGCTGAATGCTGTGGATAAGGAGGTCAGTGGTCTACTTTAGCTGAATGCTGTGGATAAGGAGGTCAGTGGTCTACTTTAGTTGAATGCTGTGGATAAGGAGGTCAGTGGTCTACTTTAGCTGAATGCTGTGGATAAGGAGGTCAGTGGTCTACTTTAGCTGAATGCTGTGGATAAGGAGGTCAGTGGTCTACTTTAGTTGAATGCTGTGGAGAAGGTCAGTGGCCTACTTTAGCTGAATGCTGTGGATAAGGAGGTCAGTGGTCTACTTTAGCTGAATGCTGTGGATAAGGAGGTCAGTGGTCTACTTTAGCTGAATGCTGTGGATAAGAAGGTCAGGGGTCTACTTTAGTTGAATGCTGTGGATAAGGAGGTCAGTGGTCTACTTTAGTTGAATGCTGTGGAGAAGGTCAGTGGTCTACTTTAGTTGAATGCTGTGGATAAGGAGGTCAGTGGTCTACTTTAGTTGAATGCTGTGGATAAGGAGGTCAGTGGTCTACTTTAGTTGAATGGTGTGGATAAGGAGGTCAGTGGTCTACTTTAGCTGAATGCTGTGGAGAAGGTCAGTGGTCTACTTTAGTTGAATGCTGTGGATAAAAAGGTCAGTGGTCTACTTTAGTTGAATGCTGTGGAGAAGGTCAGTGGTCTACTTTAGTTGAATGCTGTGGATAAGGAGGTCAGTGGTCTACTTTAGTTGAATGCTGTGGATAAGGAGGTCAGTGGTCTACTTTAGTTGAATGCTGTGGATAAGGAGGTCAGTGGTCTACTTTAGTTGAATGCTGTGGAGAAGGTCAGTGGCCTTTAGTTGAATGCTGTGGAGAAGGTCCGGTGTCTAAATGACTACGCTGTGTGTTTTAACCTCCTAGATGTCACCGGTGAAGATCTGTGATTTTGACCTGGGCAGTGGCATCCGGCTGAACAGTGACAGCTCCCCTATCTCTACTCCTGAACTCATCACTCCGGTGAGTCCTCGTAACGTTCAGATCTCTGTCTCTTTGTTGATCCACTCCTCCCATCTCTTCTCTGCGTCTGTCAAATGCACCTTTTTGTTCATCACATGCTTGGTAAACAACAGGTGTGGACTAACAGTGAAATGCTGACTGACGGGACCTTGGTAAACAACAGGTGTAGACTAACAGTGAAATGCTGACTGACGGGTCCTTGGTTAACAACAGGTGTGGACTAACAGTGAAATGCTGACTGATGGGTCCTTGGTAAACAACAGGTGTGGACTAACAGTGAAATGCTGACTGATGGGTCCTTGGTAAACAACAGGTGTAGACTAACAGTGAAATGCTGACTGATGGGTCCTTGGTAAACAACAGGTGTAGACTAACAGTGAAATGCTGACTGATGGGTCCTTGGTAAACAACAGGTGTGGACTAACAGTGAAATGCTGACTGATGGGACCTTGGTAAACAACAGGTGTAGACTAACAGTGAAATGCTGACTGAAGGGTCCTTGGTAAACAACAGGTGTAGACTAACAGTGAAATGCTGACTGACGGGTCCTTGGTAAACAACAGGTGTAGACTAACAGTGAAATGCTGACTGACGGGTCCTTGGTAAACAACAGGTGTAGACTAACAGTGAAATGCTGACTGATGGGTCCTTGGTAAACAACAGGTGTAGACTAACAGTGAAATGCTGACTGACGGGTCCTTGGTAAACAACAGGTGTGAACTAACAGTGAAATGCTGACTGACGGGTCCTTGGTAAACAACAGGTGTAGACTAACAGTGAAATGCTGACTGACGGGTCCTTGGTAAACAACAGGTGTGGACTAACAGTGAAATGCTGACTGACGGGTCCTTGGTTAACAACAGGTGTAGACTAACAGTGAAATGCTGACTGACGGGTCCTTGGTAAACAACAGGTGTGGACTAACAGTGTAATGCTGACTGACGGGTCCTTGGTAAACAACAGGTGTAGACTAACAGTGAAATGCTGACTGATGGGTCCTTGGTAAACAACAGGTGTAGACTAACAGTGAAATGCTGACTGATGGGTCCTTGGTAAACAACAGGTGTAGACTAACAGTGAAATGCTGACTGACGGGTCCTTGGTAAACAACAGGTGTAGACTAACAGTGAAATGCTGACTGATGGGTCCTTGGTAAACAACAGGTGTAGACTAACAGTGAAATGCTGACTGACTGACGGGACCTTGGTAAACAACAGGTGTAGACTAACAGTGAAATGCTGACTGACGGGTCCTTGGTAAACAACAGGTGTAGACTAACAGTGAAATGCTGACTGATGGGTCCTTGGTAAACAACAGGTGTAGACTAACAGTGAAATGCTGACTGACTGACGGGACCTTGGTAAACAACAGGTGTAGACTAACAGTGAAATGCTGACTGACGGGTCCTTGGTAAACAACAGGTGTGAACTAACAGTGAAATGCTGACTGACGGGTCCTTGGTAAACAACAGGTGTAGACTAACAGTGAAATGCTGACTGACGGGTCCTTGGTAAACAACAGGTGTAGACTAACAGTGAAATGCTGACTGATGGGTCCTTGGTAAACAACAGGTGTAGACTAACAGTGAAATGCTGACTGATGGGTCCTTGGTAAACAACAGGTGTAGACTAACAGTGAAATGCTGACTGATGGGTCCTTGGTAAACAACAGGTGTAGACTAACAGTGAAATGCTGACTGATGGGTCCTTGGTAAACAACAGGTGTGAACTAACAGTGAAATGCTGACTGATGGGTCCTTGGTAAACAACAGGTGTAGACTAACAGTGAAATGCTGACTGATGGGTCCTTGGTAAACAACAGGTGTGAACTAACAGTGAAATGCTGACTGATGGGTCCTTGGTAAACAACAGGTGTGGACTAACAGTGTAATGCTGACTGATGGGTCCTTGGTAAACAACAGGTGTGGACTAACAGTGTAATGCTGACTGACGGGTCCTTGGTAAACAACAGGTGTGAACTAACAGTGTAATGCTGACTGATGGGTCCTTGGTAAACAACAGGTGTGGACTAACAGTGAAATGCTGACTGATGGGTCCTTGGTAAACAACAGGTGTAGACTAACAGTGAAATGCTGACTGACGGGTCCTTGGTAAACAACAGGTGTGGACTAACGGTGAAATGCTGACTGAAGGGTCCTTGGTAAACAACAGGTGTAGACTAACAGTGAAATGCTGACTGATGGGTCCTTGGTAAACAACAGGTGTAGACTAACAGTGAAATGCTGACTGACTGGTCCTTGGTAAACAACAGGTGTAGACTAACAGTGAAATGCTGACTGACGGGTCCTTGGTAAACAACAGGTGTAGACTAACAGTGAAATGCTGACTGATGGGTCCTTGGTAAACAACAGGTGTAGACTAACAGTGAAATGCTGACTGATGGGTCCTTGGTAAACAACAGGTGTAGACTAACAGTGAAATGCTGACTGACGGGTCCTTGGTAAACAACAGGTGTGGACTAACAGTGAAATGCTGACTGACGGGTCCTTGGTAAACAACAGGTGTAGACTAACAGTGAAATGCTGACTGACGGGTCCTTGGTAAACAACAGGTGTAGACTAACAGTGAAATGCTGACTGATGGGTCCTTGGTAAACAACAGGTGTAGACTAACAGTGAAACGCTGACTGATGGGTCCTTGGTAAACAACAGGTGTAGACTAACAGTGTAATGCTGACTGATGGGTCCTTGGTAAACAACAGGTGTAGACTAACAGTGAAACGCTGACTGATGGGTCCTTGGTAAACAACAGGTGTAGACTAACAGTGAAATGCTGACTGACGGGTCCTTGGTAAACAATAGGTGTAGACTAACAGTGAAATGCTGACTGATGGGTCCTTGGTAAACAACAGGTGTAGACTAACAGTGAAATGCTGACTGATGGGTCCTTGGTAAACAACAGGTGTGAACTAACAGTGAAATGCTGACTGATGGGTCCTTGGTAAACAACAGGTGTAGACTAACAGTGAAATTGCTTGGTAAACAACAGGTGTAGACTAACAGTGTAATGTTTGGTAAACAACAGGTGTAGACTAACAGTGTAATGCTGACTGATGGGTCCTTGGTAAACAACAGGTGTAGACTAACAGTGTAATGCTGACTGATGGGTCCTTGGTAAACAACAGGTGTAGACTAACAGTGAAATGCTGACTGATGGGTCCTTGGTAAACAACAGGTGTAGACTAACAGTGAAATGCTGACTGACGGGTCCTTGGTAAACAACAGGTGTGGACTAACAGTGAAATGCTGACTGACGGGTCCTTGGTAAACAACAGGTGTAGACTAACAGTGAAATGCTGACTGACGGGTCCTTGGTAAACAACAGGTGTAGACTAACAGTGAAATGCTGACTGATGGGTCCTTGGTAAACAACAGGTGTAGACTAACAGTGAAACGCTGACTGATGGGTCCTTGGTAAACAACAGGTGTAGACTAACAGTGTAATGCTGACTGATGGGTCCTTGGTAAACAACAGGTGTAGACTAACAGTGAAACGCTGACTGATGGGTCCTTGGTAAACAACAGGTGTAGACTAACAGTGAAATGCTGACTGACGGGTCCTTGGTAAACAATAGGTGTAGACTAACAGTGAAATGCTGACTGATGGGTCCTTGGTAAACAACAGGTGTAGACTAACAGTGAAATGCTGACTGATGGGTCCTTGGTAAACAACAGGTGTGAACTAACAGTGAAATGCTGACTGACGGGTCCTTGGTAAACAACAGGTGTAGACTAACAGTGAAATGCTGACTGACGGGTCCTTGGTAAACAACAGGTGTAGACTAACAGTGAAATGCTGACTGACGGGTCCTTGGTAAACAACAGGTGTAGACTAACAGTGAAATGCTGACTGATGGGTCCTTGGTAAACAACAGGTGTAGACTAACAGTGAAATGCTGACTGATGGGTCCTTGGTAAACAACAGGTGTAGACTAACAGTGAAATGCTGACTGACTGACGGGACCTTGGTAAACAACAGGTGTAGACTAACAGTGAAATGCTGACTGACGGGTCCTTGGTAAACAACAGGTGTAGACTAACAGTGAAATGCTGACTGACGGGTCCTTGGTAAACAACAGGTGTGGACTAACAGGCTAATGCTGACTGACGGGTCCTTGGTAAACAACAGGTGTAGACTAACAGTGAAATGCTGACTGATGGGTCCTTGGTAAACAACAGGTGTAGACTAACAGTGAAATGCTGACTGACGGGTCCTTGGTAAACAACAGGTGTAGACTAACAGTGAAATGCTGACTGATGGGTCCTTGGTAAACAACAGGTGTAGACTAACAGTGAAATGCTGACTGACTGACGGGACCTTGGTAAACAACAGGTGTAGACTAACAGTGAAATGCTGACTGACGGGTCCTTGGTAAACAACAGGTGTAGACTAACAGTGAAATGCTGACTGATGGGTCCTTGGTAAACAACAGGTGTAGACTAACAGTGAAATGCTGACTGACTGACGGGACCTTGGTAAACAACAGGTGTAGACTAACAGTGAAATGCTGACTGACGGGTCCTTGGTAAACAACAGGTGTGAACTAACAGTGAAATGCTGACTGACGGGTCCTTGGTAAACAACAGGTGTAGACTAACAGTGAAATGCTGACTGACGGGTCCTTGGTAAACAACAGGTGTAGACTAACAGTGAAATGCTGACTGATGGGTCCTTGGTAAACAACAGGTGTAGACTAACAGTGAAATGCTGACTGATGGGTCCTTGGTAAACAACAGGTGTAGACTAACAGTGAAATGCTGACTGATGGGTCCTTGGTAAACAACAGGTGTAGACTAACAGTGAAATGCTGACTGATGGGTCCTTGGTAAACAACAGGTGTGAACTAACAGTGAAATGCTGACTGATGGGTCCTTGGTAAACAACAGGTGTAGACTAACAGTGAAATGCTGACTGATGGGTCCTTGGTAAACAACAGGTGTAGACTAACAGTGAAATGCTGACTGATGGGTCCTTGGTAAACAACAGGTGTAGACTAACAGTGAAATGCTGACTGATGGGTCCTTGGTAAACAACAGGTGTGAACTAACAGTGAAATGCTGACTGATGGGTCCTTGGTAAACAACAGGTGTGGACTAACAGTGTAATGCTGACTGATGGGTCCTTGGTAAACAACAGGTGTGGACTAACAGTGTAATGCTGACTGATGGGTCCTTGGTAAACAACAGGTGTGGACTAACAGTGTAATGCTGACTGACGGGTCCTTGGTAAACAACAGGTGTGAACTAACAGTGTAATGCTGACTGATGGGTCCTTGGTAAACAACAGGTGTGGACTAACAGTGAAATGCTGACTGATGGGTCCTTGGTAAACAACAGGTGTAGACTAACAGTGAAATGCTGACTGACGGGTCCTTGGTAAACAACAGGTGTGGACTAACAGTGAAATGCTGACTGAAGGGTCCTTGGTAAACAACAGGTGTAGACTAACAGTGAAATGCTGACTGATGGGTCCTTGGTAAACAACAGGTGTAGACTAACAGTGAAATGCTGACTGACTGGTCCTTGGTAAACAACAGGTGTAGACTAACAGTGAAATGCTGACTGACGGGTCCTTGGTAAACAACAGGTGTAGACTAACAGTGAAATGCTGACTGATGGGTCCTTGGTAAACAACAGGTGTAGACTAACAGTGAAATGCTGACTGATGGGTCCTTGGTAAACAACAGGTGTAGACTAACAGTGAAATGCTGACTGACGGGTCCTTGGTAAACAACAGGTGTGGACTAACAGTGAAATGCTGACTGACGGGTCCTTGGTAAACAACAGGTGTAGACTAACAGTGAAATGCTGACTGACGGGTCCTTGGTAAACAACAGGTGTAGACTAACAGTGAAATGCTGACTGATGGGTCCTTGGTAAACAACAGGTGTAGACTAACAGTGAAACGCTGACTGATGGGTCCTTGGTAAACAACAGGTGTAGACTAACAGTGTAATGCTGACTGATGGGTCCTTGGTAAACAACAGGTGTAGACTAACAGTGAAACGCTGACTGATGGGTCCTTGGTAAACAACAGGTGTAGACTAACAGTGAAATGCTGACTGACGGGTCCTTGGTAAACAATAGGTGTAGACTAACAGTGAAATGCTGACTGATGGGTCCTTGGTAAACAACAGGTGTAGACTAACAGTGAAATGCTGACTGATGGGTCCTTGGTAAACAACAGGTGTGAACTAACAGTGAAATGCTGACTGATGGGTCCTTGGTAAACAACAGGTGTAGACTAACAGTGAAATTGCTTGGTAAACAACAGGTGTAGACTAACAGTGTAATGTTTGGTAAACAACAGGTGTAGACTAACAGTGTAATGCTGACTGATGGGTCCTTGGTAAACAACAGGTGTAGACTAACAGTGTAATGCTGACTGATGGGTCCTTGGTAAACAACAGGTGTAGACTAACAGTGAAATGCTGACTGATGGGTCCTTGGTAAACAACAGGTGTAGACTAACAGTGAAATGCTGACTGACTGACGGGACCTTGGTAAACAACAGGTGTAGACTAACAGTGTAATGCTGACTGACGGGTCCTTGGTAAACAACAGGTGTAGACTAACAGTGTAATGTTTGGTAAACAACAGGTGTAGACTAACAGTGTAATGCTGACTGATGGGTCCTTGGTAAACAACAGGTGTAGACTAACAGTGTAATGCTGACTGATGGGTCCTTGGTAAACAACAGGTGTAGACTAACAGTGAAATGCTGACTGATGGGTCCTTGGTAAACAACAGGTGTAGACTAACAGTGAAATGCTGACTGACGGGTCCTTGGTAAACAACAGGTGTGGACTAACAGTGAAATGCTGACTGACGGGTCCTTGGTAAACAACAGGTGTAGACTAACAGTGAAATGCTGACTGATGGGTCCTTGGTAAACAACAGGTGTAGACTAACAGTGAAACGCTGACTGATGGGTCCTTGGTAAACAACAGGTGTAGACTAACAGTGTAATGCTGACTGATGGGTCCTTGGTAAACAACAGGTGTAGACTAACAGTGAAACGCTGACTGATGGGTCCTTGGTAAACAACAGGTGTAGACTAACAGTGAAATGCTGACTGACGGGTCCTTGGTAAACAATAGGTGTAGACTAACAGTGAAATGCTGACTGATGGGTCCTTGGTAAACAACAGGTGTAGACTAACAGTGAAATGCTGACTGATGGGTCCTTGGTAAACAACAGGTGTGAACTAACATTGAAATGCTGACTGACGGGTCCTTGGTAAACAACAGGTGTAGACTAACAGTGAAATGCTGACTGACGGGTCCTTGGTAAACAACAGGTGTAGACTAACAGTGAAATGCTGACTGACGGGTCCTTGGTAAACAACAGGTGTAGACTAACAGTGAAATGCTGACTGATGGGTCCTTGGTAAACAACAGGTGTAGACTAACAGTGAAATGCTGACTGATGGGTCCTTGGTAAACAACAGGTGTAGACTAACAGTGAAATGCTGACTGATGGGTCCTTGGTAAACAACAGGTGTAGACTAACAGTGAAATGCTGACTGATGGGTCCTTGGTAAACAACAGGTGTAGACTAACAGTGAAATGCTGACTGACGGGTCCTTGGTAAACAACAGGTGTAGACTAACAGTGAAATGCTGACTGATGGGTCCTTGGTAAACAACAGGTGTAGACTAACAGTGAAATGCTGACTGACGGGTCCTTGGTAAACAACAGGTGTAGACTAACAGTGAAATGCTGACTGATGGGTCCTTGGTAAACAACAGGTGTAGACTAACAGTGTAATGTTTGGTAAACAACAGGTGTAGACTAACAGTGAAATTGCTTGGTAAACAACAGGTGTAGACTAACAGTGTAATGTTTGGTAAACAACAGGTGTAGACTAACAGTGAAATTGCTTGGTAAACAACAGGTTTAGACTAACAGTGTAATGTTTGGTAAACAACAGGTGTAGACGAACAGTGTAATGCTGACTGATGGGTCCTTGGTAAACAACAGGTGTAGACTAACAGTGTAATGCTGACTGATGGGTCCTTGGTAAACAACAGGTGTAGACTAACAGTGAAATGCTTGGTAAACAACAGGTGTGGACTAACAGTGAAATGCTGACTGACTGAAGGGTCCTTGGTAAACAACGGGTGTGGACTAACAGTGAAATGCTTGGTAAACAACAGGTGTGGACTAACAGTGAAATGCTGACTAACGGGTCCTTCTCAACAATGTAATTGGGGTAGATATATACACAGGGTTCCAGGTCCATGTTACCAGGTAATTGGGGTAGATACAGTGCCTTGCGAAAGTATTCGGCCCCCTTGAACTTTGCGACCTTTTGCCACATTTCAGGCTTCAAACATAAAGATATAAAACTGTATTTTTTTGTGAAGAATCAACAACAAGTGGGACACAATCATGAAGTGGAACGACATTTATTGGATATTTCAAACTTTTTTAACAAATCAAAAACTGAAAAATTGGGCGTGCAAAATGATTCAGCCCCTTTACTTTCAGTGCAGCAAACTCTCTCCAGAAGTTCAGTGAGGATCTCTGAATGATCCAATGTTGACCTAAATGACTAATGATAAATACAATCCACCTGTGTGTAATCAAGTCTCCGTATAAATGCACCTGCACTGTGATAGTCTCAGAGGTCCGTCAAAAGCGCAGAGAGCATCATGAAGAACAAGGAACACACCAGGCAGGTCCGAGATACTGTTGTGAAGAAGTTTAAAGCCGGATTTGGATACAAAAAGATTTCCCAAGCTTTAAACATCCCAAGGAGCACTGTGCAAGCGATAATATTGAAATGGAAGGAGTATCAGACCACTGCAAATCTACCAAGACCTGGCCGTCCCTCTAAACTTTCAGCTCATACAAGGAGAAGACTGATCAGAGATGCAGCCAAGAGGCCCATGATCACTCTGGATGAACTGCAGAGATCTACAGCTGAGGTGGGAGACTCTGTCCATAGGACAACAATCAGTTGTATATTGCACAAATCTGGCCTTTATGGAAGAGTGGCAAGAAGAAAGCCATTTCTTAAAAATATCCATAAAAAGTGTTGTTTAAAGTTTGCCACAAGCCACCTGGGAGACACACCAAACATGTGGAAGAAGGTGCTCTGGTCAGATGAAACCAAAATTGAACTTTTTGGCAACAATGCAAAACGTTATGTTTGGTGTAAAAGCAACACAGCTGAACACACCATCCCCACTGTCAAACATGGTGGTGGCAGCATCATGGTTTGGGCCTGCTTTTCTTCAGCAGGGACAGGGAAGATGGTTAAAATTGATGGGAAGATGGATGGCGCCAAATACAGGACCATTCTGGAAGAAGAAAACCTGATGGAGTCTGCAAAAGACCTGAGACTGGGACGGAGATTTGTCTTCCAACAAGACAATGATCCAAAACATAAAGCAAAATCTACAATGGAATGGTTCAAAAATAAACATATCCAGGTGTTAGAATGGCCAAGTCAAAGTCCAGACCTGAATCCAATCGAGAATCTGTGGAAAGAACTGAAAACGGCTGTTCACAAATGCTCTCCATCCAACCTCACTGAGCTCGAGTTGTTTTGCAAGGAGGAATGGGAAAACATTTCAGTCTCTCGATGTGCAAAACTGATAGACATACCCCAAGCGACTTACAGCTGTAATCGCAGCAAAAGGTGGCGCTACAAAGTATTAACTTAAGGGGGCTGAACAATTTTGCACGCCCAATTTTTCAGTTTTTGATTTGTTAAAAAAGTTTGAGATCCAATAAATGTCGTTCCACTTCATGATTGTGTCCCACTTGTTGTTGATTCTTCACAAAAAAATACAGTTTTATATCTTTATGTTTGAAGCCTGAAATGTGTCAAAAGGTCGCAAAGTTCAAGGGGGCCGAATACTTTCGCAAGGCACTGTATATACACAGGGTTCCAGTACCAGGTAATTGGGGTAGATATATACACAGGGTTCCAGTTCCAGGTCCATGTTACCAGGTAATTGGGGTAGATATATACACAGGGTTTCAGGTCCATGCTACCAGGTAATTGGGGTAGATATATACACAGGGTTCCAGTACCAGGTTCATGTTACCAGGTCATTGGGGTAGATATATACACAGGGTTCCAGTACCAGGCCCGTGTTACCAGGTAATTGGGGAAAATGTATACACAGGGGTCCAGGCCCATGTTCCAGGTCCGTGTTACCAGGTAATTGGGGTAGATATATACACAGGGGTCCAGTACCAGGTAATTGGGGTAGATATATACACAGGGTTCCAGTACCAGGTAATTGGGGTAGATATATACACAGGGTTCCAGTACCAGGCCCGTGTTACCAGGTCATTGGGGTAGATATATACACAGGGTTCCAGTACCAGGTTCATGTTACCAGGTAATTGGGGTAGATATATACACAGGGTTCCAGGTCCATGTTACCAGGTAATTGGGGTAGATATATACACAGGGTTCCAGTACCAGGCCCGTGTTACCAGGTCATTGGGGTAGATATATACACAGGGTTCCAGTACCAGGTTCATGTTACCAGGTCATTGGGGTAGATATATACACAGGGTTCCAGTACCAGGTTCATGTTACCAGGTCATTGGGGTAGATATATACACAGGGTTCCAGTACCAGGTTCAGGTTACCAGGTCATTGGGGTAGATATATACACAGGGTTCCAGTACCAGGTTCATGTTACCAGGTCATTGGGGTAGATATATGCACAGGGTTCCAGTACCAGGCCCGTGTTACCAGGTAATTGGGGAAAATGTATACACAGGGGTCCAGGCCCATGTTCCAGGTCCGTGTTACCAGGTAATTGGGGTAGATATATACACAGGGGTCCAGTACCAGGTAATTGGGGTAGATATATACACAGGGGTCCAGTACCAGGTAATTGGGGTAGATATATACACAGGGGTCCAGTACCAGGCAATTGGGATAGATATGGGCAGGTGTGATGTCATGGGGGGAGGGGGGGGACAGAGCAGGTAGGTCTGGGCAGGTGTGATGTCATGGGGGGAGCAGAGCAGGTAGGTATCGGCAGGTGTGATGTCATGTGTATGTTTTTTTTTTAGCTAACCACAGCAGTCCACTAGGTAGCTGTTTAGCTTTCAGGCTCATTTGTGGACCAGCTTGCTCCTTACCTCATTGGGTTTTCCCTCGCAGCCAGGGAGAATGTGATATGTGTTGGTATAAATTACATCTGTAGTTACAGTGGGGCAAAAAAATATTTAGTCAGCCACCAATTGTGCAAGTTCTCCCACTTAAAAAGATGAGGCCTGTAATTTATCATAGGTACACATCAACTATGACAGACAAAATGAGAAAAAAAATCAAGAAAATCACATTGTAGGATTTTTAATGAATTTATTTGCAAATTATCAACTGTGGGAGCAATTATTAGGAAATGGAAGACATACAAGACCACTGATAATCTCCCTCGATCTGGGGCTCCACGCAAGATCTCACCCCGTGGGGTCAAAATGATCACAAGAACGGTGAGCAAAAATCCCAGAACCACACGGGGGGACCTAGTGAATGACCTGCAGAGAGCTGGGACCAAAGTAACAAAGCCTACCATCAGTAACACACTACGCCGCCAGGGACTCAAATCCTGCAGTTCCAGACGTGTCCCCCTGCTTAAGCCAATACATGTCCAGGCCCGTCTGAAGTTTGCTAGAGAGCATTTGGATGATCCAGAAGAAGATTGGGAGAATGTCATATGCTCAGATGAAACCAAAATATAACTTTTTGGTAAAAACTCAACTGGTCGTGTTTGGAGGACAAATAATGCTGGGTTGCATCCAAAGAACACCATACCTACTGTGAAGCATGGGGGTGGAAACATCCTGCTTTTGGGCTGTTTTTCTGCAAAGGGACAAGGAGGACTGATCCGTGAAAAGGAAAAAATGAATGGGACCATGTATCGTGAGATTTTGAATGAAATCCTCTTTCCATCAGCAAGGGCATTGAAGATGAAACGTGGCTGGGTCTTTCAGCATGACAATGATCCCAAACACACCGCCCAGGCAACGAAGGAGTGGCTTCGTAAGAAGCATTTCAAGGTCCTGGAGTGGCCTAGCCAGTCTCCAGATCTAAACCCCATAGAAAATCTTTGGAGGGAGTTGAAAGTCTGTGTTGCCCCAAAACATCACTGCTCTAGAGGAGCTCTGCATGGAGAAATGGGCCAAAATACCAGCAACAGTGTGTGAAAACCTTGTGAAGACTTACAGAAAACGTTGACCTCTATCATTGCCAACAAAGGGTATATAACAAAGTGTTGAGAAACTTTTGTTATTGACCAAATACTTATTTTACACCATAATTTGCAAATAAATTCATTAAAAATCCTACAATGTGATTTTCTGGATTTTTTTTTCTCATTTTGTCTGTCATAGTTGAAGTGTACCTCTCTCATCTTTTTAAGTGGGAGAACTTGCACAATTGGTGGCTGACTAAATACTTTTTTGCCCCACTGTATGGCTATAGTCAGTAAATGCCGGAAAACTTATTTTAAAACTTGGAAACAGCTGAGTGTGTTTCAGAAAGGGAATAGATATCCTCTCCTTGCTCATCACTTGTCTTAGGGCTGAGAGCCAGCCACGATCGTGTTGATTTGGGGCTGAGGACCAGCTATGATCGTGTTGATTTAGGGCTGAGGACCGGGCATGATCCTGTTGATTTAGGGCTGAGGACCGGCCATGATCGTGTTGATTTAGGGCTGAGGACCGGCCATGATCGTGTTGATTTAGGGCTGAGGACCGGCCATGATCGTGTTGATTTAGGGCTGAGGACCGGCCATGATCGTGTTTATAGCCAGAAACTGGTCATCTACTTATAAATCAGCCTCAGTGTTTTTCTTTCAGGGTCTAAATGGCTTTTTAAAGGCCTATCAGTTCTAGTATAAAGCCAGCATTGAAGTGACATAAATAAAACATGCAGCAGTGTTGTTTAAGTGAGTCATGTCTATATTTATCAATCAGCTCCTGCATTCTCCTCCTCTGCTACACATACAGGAACACTAGCTCAGCTTTTTAGATGTGGACAGCACAGCTTTTTAGATGTGGACAGCACAGCTTTTTAGATGTGGACAGCACAGCTTTTTAGGTGTGGACAGCACAGCTTTTTAGGTGTGGACAGCACAGCTTTTTAGGTGTGGACAGCACAGCTTTTTAGGTGTGGACAGCACAGCTTTTTAGGTGTGGACAGCACAGCTTTTTAGGTGTGGACAGCACAGCTTTTTAGGTGTGGACAGCACAGCTTTTTAGGTGTTCTAAAGCCTAGATTCTCCTCCACAGCAGCCTGACCTCTGGGCCCCTAATAATATACAATATGCCTTCAGACCACGCAGTTCTGTGAGTCATCCTGTATCTATATGTAACAACCAGCCTCGGCTTTCCCTGTAACATGGCTGGGTCTCTAGGCTTTCCCTGTAACATGGCTGGGTCTCTAGGCTTTCCCTGTAACATGGCTGGGTCTCTAGGCTTTCCCTGTAACATGGCTGGGTCTCTAGGCTTTCCCTGTAACATGGCTGGGTCTCTAGGCTTTCCCTGTAACATGGCTGGGTCTCTAGGCTTTCCCTGTGACGCCGCCGGATCTCTAGGCTTCCCCTGTAACATGGCCGGGTCTCTAGGCTTTCCCTGTAACATGGCTGGGTCTCTGGGCTCTCCCTGTGACGCCGCCGGGTCTCTGGGCTCTCCCTGTGACGCCGCCGGGTCTCTGGGCTCTCCCTGTGACGCCGCCGGGTCTCTGGGCTCTCCCTGTGACGCCGCCGGGTCTCTGGGCTCTCCCTGTGACGCCGCCGGGTCTCTGGGCTCTCCCTGTGACGCCGCCGGGTCTCTGGGCTCTCCCTGTGACGCCGCCGGGTCTCTGGGCCCCTAATGCCCGGGTGGCACTACACTAAGTCTTGCAGATTTTGTGCCGATTTTTAAAATCGTTTGAAAATATTGGGATGGCTCAGGCTGGATCGGTAGCCCTCGGATTGTGTCTCTGTCCCGCTCACGTTAAACTAGTGTCGTCAGGGCCGCTCTCCCAGAGTAAGCAACGTCATGGGGAATTTGTCTCATCTCAAACTTGTCTGGGACAGCTAAATCGAGGCCAGAATTGTGTAGTGTAGACCTGTCTAAGCCTGGAGGAGAGGGAGATATAACCTCTGTCTAAGCCTGGAGGAGAGGGAGATATAACCTCTGTCTAAGCCTGGAGGAGAGGGAGATATAACCGCTGTCTAAGCCTGGAGGAGAGGGAGATATAACCTCTGTCTAAGCCTGGAGGAGAGGGAGATATAACCTCTGTCTAAGCCTGGAGGAGAGGGAGATATAACCTCTGTCTAAGCCTGGAGGAGAGGGAGATATAACCTCTGTCTAAGCCTGGAGGAGAGGGAGATATAACCTCTGTCTAAGCCTGGAGGAGATCTAAATTAAACTGTTCCTTCCCTATCGCCTGGAGACTTGAAAAATGGTCCCAGAGAAAGGAAGCGTGCTGGATATTATTATTATTTTTTTCCCACCAGATACCGTAAACTGTGGATTCACTCTGGCATGGGGGTTACATCTAGCGAACCACCCTCCACCCCCTCCTCTCTTCTGTCCCTCTCTCCCTTTATTTGAGCAGAATCCATATTTTATTTATCCTGCTGTTACAAAACCAGTTCTGGGCTTCATTCCAAGGCCCCTACCTTAATGTAGAAACCACATTTTGATTGGCTGGGCCAGCGGGAGGGAGTGGGCGTGTCAGCTGATCTCTAATGATTTATTTTTTTACCAGATGGATTCGGTTCAGAAGCTATGTTCCAAATTACACCCTATTCACTATAGGCCCTGGTCAAAAGTTGTGCATTATTTAAGGTTCCCTTTGGGACGACTCCAGTCACAGGACTCTACTGATGTTTGTGGATAGAGTGTAGTGTACAGGCAGGTTATTACTGTTGGACTGTTGTGGATACTAGAGTGTAGTGTACAGGCAGGTTATTACTGTTGTGGATTCTAGAGTGTAGTGTACAGGCAGGTTATTACTGTTGTGGATTCTAGAGTGTAGTGTACAGGCAGGTTATTACTGTTGTGGATTCTAGAGTGTAGTGTACAGGCAGGTTATTACTGTTGTGTATTCTAGAGTGTAGTGTACAGGCATGTTATTACTGTTGTGGATTCTAGAGTGTAGTGTACAGTCAGGTTATTACTGTTGGACTGTTGTGGATTCTAGAGTGTAGTGTACAGTCAGGTTATTACTGTTGGACTGTTGTGGATACTAGAGTGTAGTGTACATGCAGGTTATTACTGTTGTGGATTCTAGAGTGTAGTGTTTGCACACAGGTTATTACTGTTGTAGATTCTAGAGTGTAGTGCACAGGCAGGTTATTACTGTTGGACTTGTGGATTCTAGAGTGTAGTGTAGAGGCAGGTTATTACTGTTGTGGATTCTAGAGTGTAGTGTACAGGCAGGTTATTACTGTTGTGGATTCTAGAGTGTAGTGTACAGGCAGGTTATTACTGTTTTGGATTCTAGAGTGTAGTGTACAGGCAGGTTATTACTGTTGGACTGTTGTGGATTCTAGAGTGTAGTGTACAGTCAGGTTATACCTGTTGTGGATTCTAGAGTGTAGTGTACAGGCAGGTTATTACTGTTGGACTGTTGTGAATTCTAGAGTGTAGTGTACAGGCAGGTTATTACTGTTGTGGATTCTAGAGTGTATTGTACAGGCAGGTTATTACTGTTTTACTGTTGTGGATTCTAGAGTGTAGTGTACAGGCAGGTTATTACTGTTGGACAATGTTGATGCCTGCAGCCAATAGAACTCAACTTAATTTTTTTACGATATATTGCTATTTGACGTAAGTATCTATTAAAAGGGAGGTTTTTACTCTAGGTGGCGTTAGCTAGCCCAGGTCAGCTGTACCTGCACCAAAGCTATGGTATTTTTCATCTCATCCTAGAACTATCACAGGGGTTCCAGAACTTTCTTGGCCCACAACCACACACACACAGTGTGCCAGGCATTCCACCATGTTCCAGCAAAGCCAAGGGGGATTAGTATAATGACAACAGAGACGGGCTTAGTTTCTGCTGTAGTTGTTTTTTAAAAGTTGTTTGTGGTGTCTAGCTTCATGTTCTGGGCCCTGGGGGTAGTAGCTAGCTAGAATCTACTCCTCCCTTCAGCCCACTGCTAGTGGTTTCTGGTTGTTGTGGGAGCTTATTCCCTCCTGATTCCAGGAATCCTCCAACCAAGATTTTCAGAAAAACCTAAGGACTTTAGTAATGTTTTCAAAACACTAAGTTCCAGAATTTTGCAACCCTAACACACGGCCATGACGATTCGTTGAGTCAGGGTATCATAGTGCAGGGCTAGAACAAAACGTGCATCACTCCCCGAGTGGGGGTCCTGAACAGCTGTTGGGTGGCGGATGGGGGAACAACAGTATGATGACAGACTGACATATTCAGGTGGACCAGTTCAACAGTATGATGACAGACTGACATATTCAGTTGGACCAGTTCAACAGTATGATGCCAGACTGACATATTCAGGTGGACCAGTTCAACAGTATGATGACAGACTGACATATTCAGGTGGACCAGTTCAACAGTATGATGACAGACTGACATATTCAGGTGGACCAGTTCAACAGTATGATGACAGACTGACATATTCAGTTGGACCAGTTCAACAGTATGATGACAGACTGACATATTCAGGTGGACCAGTTCAACAGTATGATGACAGACTGACATATTCAGGTGGACCAGTTCAACAGTATGATGACAGACTGACATATTCAGGTGGACCAGTTCAACAGTATGATGAGACTGACAGTGGCTACAGCCTCATCATATCCAGACTGATGCTGACATGAGGAAATGTATCAATCCAGACCTCCATGGGTTGATAAATTTGATTTCCATTGATAATTTTTGCGTGATTTTTGTTGTCAGCACATTCAACTATGTAAAGAAAAAAGTATTTAATAAGAATATTTCATTCATTCAGATCTAGGAAGTGTTATTTTAGTGTTCCCTTTATTTTTTTGAGCAGTGTACATTTAAACTCAGTTTCTCACAATTCCTGGTATTTAATCGTTGTAAAAATTCCCTCTCTTTGGTCAGTTAGGATCACCACTTTATTTTAAGAATGTGAAATGTCAGAATAATAGTAGAGAGAATGATTTCAGCTTTTATTTCTTTCATGACATTCCCAGTGGGTCAGAAGTTTACATACACTCACTTAGTATTTAGTAGCATTGCCATGTGACCGCAGAATCACTAGCCAACAAGACCAGTAACGAACAGCAGAATCACTAGTCAACAAGACCAGTAACGAACAGCAGAATCACTAGTCAACAAGACCAGTAACGAACAGCAGAATCACTAGTCAACAAGACCAGTAACGAACAGCACAAGCACTAGCCAACAAGACCAGTAACGAACAGCACAATGACTAGCCAACAAGACCAGTAACGAACAGCAGAATCACTAGTCAACAAGACCAGTAACGAACAGCACAATCACTAGTCAACAAGACCAGTAACGAACAGCACAATCACTAGTCAACAAGACCAGTAACGAACAGCACAATCACTAGTCAACAAGACCAGTAACGAACAGCACAATCACTAGTCAACAAGACCAGTAACGAACAGCACAATGACTAGCCAACAAGACCAGTAACGAACAGCACAATGACTAGTCAACAAGACCAGTAACGAACAGCACAATCACTAGTCAACAAGACCAGTAACGAACAGCACAATCACTAGTCAACAAGACCAGTAACGAACAGCACAATGACTAGCCAACAAGACCAGTAACGAACAGCACAATGACTAGCCAACAAGACCAGTAACGAACAGCACAATGACTAGCCAACAAGACCAGTAACGAACAGCACAATCACTAGTCAACAAGACCAGTAACGAACAGCACAATCACTAGTCAACAAGACCAGTAACGAACAGCACAATCACTAGCCAACAAGACCAGTAACGAACAGCACAATCACTAGCCAACAAGACCAGTAACGAACAGCACAATCACTAGCCTGTCAATCTACTATCCCCCATAGTAGAAAAATTGAACTATTCTATTGGTCAGCTTGTTGTGCTGTGTGAGAAAGAAATGGCCTATTCCAAACAGATCCTGGGACAGTTGTGGGACGGTAGATCCCACATTCATACAACCAGTAGACCTGGGTTACATGAGTCTGATGCAACAGATCAAAATGTTTAGCTTAGAATGTTGATAAACTATTATTTCTTCATATTATAAGCGCAGCAAAGCTACTTGTATGAATGCAATTAGTGGGGAAATACATGCAGCAGAGATGAGAATATCTGTTTGACATTTAAAAAGAGATCTAATATGCTACAACTAGCATGGGATGCTAATATGACTAGGATTATCATCAACTAGCATGGGATGCTAATATGACTAGGATTATCAACAACTAGCATGGGATGCTAATATGACTAGGATTATCAACAACTAGCATGGGATGCTAATATGACTAGGATTATCAAAAACTAGCACGGGATGCTAATATGACTAGGATTATCATCAATTAGCATAGGATGCTAATATGACTAGGATTATCAACTAGCATGGGATGCTAATATGACTAGGATTATCATCAATTAGCATAGGATGCTAATATGACTAGGATTATCATCAACTAGCATGGGATGCTAATATGACTAGGATTATCAACTAGCATGGGATGCTAATATGACTAGGATTATCAACAACTAGCACGGGATACTAATATGACTAGGATTATCAACAACTAGCACGGGATACTAATATGACTAGGATTATCATCAACTAGCATGGGATGCTAATGACTAGGATTATCAACTAGCATGGGTTGCTAATATGACTAGGATTATCATCAACTAGCATGGGATGCTAATATGACTAGGATTATCAACTAGCATGGGATGCTAATATGACTAGGATTATCAACTAGCATGGGTTGCTAATATGACTAGGATTATCAACAACTAGCATGGGTTGCTAATTTGACTAGGATTATCATCAACTAGCACGGGATGCTAATATGACTAGGATTATCATCAATTAGCATGGGATGCTAATATGACTAGGATTATCAACTAGCATGGGTTGCTAATATGACTAGGATTATCAACTAGCATGGGTTGCTAATATGACTAGGATTATCAACAACTAGCATGGGTGGCTAATTTGACTAGGATTATCATCAACTAGCATGGGTTGCTAATATGACTAGGATTATCATCAACTAGCATGGGTTGCCAATATGACTAGCATTATCATCATCTTGAAGAGACTACAACACCATCGCTACAACACAGCAACACCCCTCTTCTCCTCACCCCGTCTCGTCTCCTCACCCCGTCTCGTCTCCTCACCCCGTCTCGTCTCCTCACCCCGTCTCGTCTCCTCACCCCGTCTCGTCTCCTCACCCCGTCTCGTCTCCTCACCCCGTCTCGTCTCCTCACCCCGTCTCGTCTCCTCACCCCGTCTCGTCTCCTCACCCCGTCTCCCCGTCTCCCCGTCTCCTCACCCCGTCTCCCCGTCTCCTCACCCCGTCTCCTCACCCCGTCACCCCGTCTCCTCACCCCGTCACCCCGTCTCCTCACCCCGTCTCCTCACCCCGTCTCCTCACCCCGTCTCCTCACCCCGTCTCCCCACCTCGTCTCCTCACCTCGTCTCCTCACCCCGTCTCCCCGTCTCCTCACCTCGTCTCCTGATCTGTTGTGAAAAGACTAATGTAAAAAAGGTCCCAGTTGGGCTGCATGTGTAAATGCAGACTAACAGTATACATCTGTCTCTGGTCTCTCCTCAGTGTGGTTCAGCAGAGTACATGGCTCCGGAGGTGGTGGAGGCCTTCAGTGAGGAGGCTACGATCTATGATAAGCGCTGTGACCTGTGGAGTCTGGGGGTCATCCTGTACATTATGCTGAGTGGGTACCCTCCCTTCGTAGGGCGCTGTGGCACCAACTGTGGCTGGGACTGGGGAGAGCCCTGCCAGGAATGCCAGGTAAGATACGAGCTACCACAAACAGTTGTCTACTACTACTACTACAACACACTAATATCACTACTACGACTACTACTACAACACACTAATACCACTACTATGACTACTACTGCTACTACAACATACTAATACCACTACTATGACTACTACTGCTACTACAACACACTAATACCACTACTGCTACTACTACTATTACTACTACTACTACAACACACTAATACCAATACTACTACTACTACACACTAATACTACTACTACTATTACTACTACTACTACTATTGCTACTACAACACACTAATACCACTACTACGACTACTACTACAACACACTAATACCACTACTACTACTACTATTGCTACTACAACACACTAATACCACTACTATGACTACTACTACAACACACTAATACCACTACTGCTACTGCTGCTACTACTACTGCTGCTACTACTACTGCTATTATTACTACTACTACTATTACTACTACTACTACTACTACTACTACTACTACTACTACTACTACTACTACTACTACTACTACTACACACTAATACTACTGCTACTAGTAGTAGTGATCTTACATCCTGCCCGTCAGTTAGTGATCTTACATCCTGCCCGTCAGTTAGTGATCTTACATCCTGCCCGTCAGTTAGTGATCTTACATCCTGCCCGTCAGTTAGTGATCTTACATCCTGCCCGTCAGTTAGGGATCTTACATCCTGCCAGTCAGTTAGGGATCTTACATCCTGCCAGTCAGTTAGGGATCTTACATCCTGCCAGTCAGTTAGGGATCTTAAAGCCAGTTTGGCCAGACCAAAACAACCAACAAGAACAATTCTTCAACAGTATGTCTTTTGTCACATCTCCAGAACATGCTGTTTGAGAGCATCTTAAGTTCTTAAATCCAGAACTGTCCCCAAACCCAGTCTCTCTCTTGGCTTCTCTCCAGAACATGCTGTTTGAGAGCATCCAGGAGGGGAAGTACGAGTTCCCTGAGAAGGACTGGAAGCAGATCTCCTCTGGAGCTAAAGACCTCATCACCAGGCTTCTGGTCAGAGACGCCAAGAACCGCCTCAGTGCTGCTCAGGTCCTGCAGCACCCCTGGGTCCAAGGGGTACGGTTCTTATCTGTTTGTCTCTGTGTCTCTCTCTGTGCTTGGGCACAGGCACTATGGTGGTCTGCATGAAACATGTAGGTATTACACACTGGGTCAGGGAGAGGTGAAAAAGTTAGTGAAGACACTTGCCAGCTGATCGGGGCATGCTCTAAGTAGGTGTCCTGATAATCCATCTGGCCCCTGTGCCTTGTGAAAGTTGACCTGTTTATTAAAGGTCTTATTCACATCGGCTATGGAGAGCAAGATCAGTCGTCTGGAACAGCTGGTGCTCAAATGCGTGGTTCAGTGTTGCTTGCCTCAAAATTAGCTAATCTGGTAGGCACTGGGCAGCTTGTGGCTGGGTTTCCCTTTGTTGTAAGCCATGATAGTTTGCAAAGCCCTGCCACATCCAAGGAGCGTCAGAGCCAGCGTAGTAATGTATTGACGCTTTGACTGTTAGAAGGCTCTCATTCTGTCTGGCTCTCTTTCTCTCACTTGTCAGTCTCTCTCAATCTTTATTTTGATCTCTCCCTCCATCTCTCAGTTCAGCTTTCTGGTTAACTATAAGATGGAGCAACTTTGACCTCCAATGGAAGGGACAAAAGGTAGCTGCCTAGAATTCATGACCTAATCATTCCGCATCTGTCTCTTCCCTCAGTGTGCTCCCAACACCGTGCCCTCCAGGCTGAACCACAGAGGCAGCAGAGCCCAGGACCTGACCTTCTTCGCTGGCCAGGCAGTGGCCGTCACCCGCCAGCTAGCTGAGCAGGACGAGAGCGACCGTCAGGAGAGAGAGGACCGCAACGAAGATTCTGAGGAAGAAGGGTCATTGGGTTCCCTCTCTCTGTCCCCCTCGCCCCACCACATGGCTACCAGCACCACTGCTAGCTGCAGCCTCAGCCCCCAGAGCTCCCTGCGCCCCCTCTCCCCCTTGTCCTCTCGGCTGGCCCGGCAAAAGAGGAGAGGGCCCCCCCACACAGGGCCAGTGTGTGCCTCGGAGCTCCGGCAGCTCCTTGCACCCCTGGTCATCATGGAGGACTGTGCCTGAAACCTCTAACCGTTAAACTGACCGACCAACTGCAAACCTAACCTGTTAATGCTCCTGAAAATTCACTGCTCATCTCCTCCTCCCACCTCTTTTCCTCTCTACCCCCTCCCATCATCTTTCTCATCACTAAGCCACACCTGCAATACCTCAGTGGCTTGGATGATGGGGATGTGGTCTTCGCAGCACTTAAAGAAGCACATTGACACTCTGCCTAATTCGAAGACTCTTCTACTCTTGGGGTGGGGGAGGGAGGGGAAAGGGATTTTGAAGAGTGGGTCTTCCCGCTCTGAATTGAAAACTTCATCAACCAGCTTCATCAGATATACTAGAGGCCAAGTGGGTTCAATGAGTTGGCCAGATAACAAGTCGAAATAGACATTGATTTTATTGTTAATATAAAAAAAAAAGCTCAACTTGGATATGTTTTTTTTGTTAAATCAATTCGACATGCCGTTTTTCAAGCTTATCTTTCTACAAAATAAAACGTATCAGAATATGTAGGCACGTTAGCTGGCTAACTCCTTTATAGTATACCCCTCAGGACCTTCCCTCTACTTCAGTCTACGAGGGGCGGGATGGCCCAGCTATCCAGCTAGCAGCAGTGTTGTAACGCACTTATCCAAACTGAGACCTTTGTCAGTTTCACTGAGTGGCTCACTCAAACCCTTCCCTGCTTGTTGTAGTGGGAGCTCGGGTGACCTGATAACCGGGCCCGGCCGATAGGCTAGCCAACTCTTTACGAGGCAGCTAGGCTAGCCAACTCTTTACGAGGCAGCTAGGCTAGCCAACTCTTTACGAGGCCGCTAGGCTAGCCAACTCTTTACGAGGCCGCTAGGCTAGCCAACTCTTTACGAGGCCGCTAGGCTAGCCAACTCTTTACGAGGCCGCTAGGCTAGCCAACTCTTTACGAGGCCGCTAGGCTAGCCAACTCTTTACGAGGCCGCTAGGCTAGCCTACTCTTTACGAGGCCGCTAGGCTAGCCAACTCTGACTATCTAGTACCTCCTCATTGCTGGGATTTAACAAAGTCCAAACAACATCTCGTCTGTTATCATTATTTCTGCCCCTTGAACCACTGCTGTTGTGGTGGTACTATCAATCCATTATCTGAGATCTGAGGCGTTCTGATTGACATGTTGTGCTCACTGACTGGCTGCATCACAAGTGGCATATAGGGAATAGGGTGCCGTTTGATGCAGTCGTTGTTGCTGACTGTAATAGGGAGACATGGACCCTGCCAAAGTAGCCTGAGCTGAAGTTAAGCCTAGCCTAGACCTGGACTAAAGATCACTTTCAATGGAGAATCCTTTAGTCATGTTTCTTAGTCCAGGACTAGGCTTAATTAATCTGTGTCTGGGAAACAGGCCTTAAATTGGTCTGAACCCAAGAGGGAGTCCCAGCAACGGCTTAATTAATCTGTGTCTGGGAAACGGGCCTTAAATTGGTCTGAACCCAAGAGGGAGTCCCAGCAACGAAGATACTTAAAACTTTAACACAAACTATTTTCCAGCAGATACCTCAGGACCTAGAAATATATAGAGAGAGCTGGGGAGGGTCACCAGGTATCAATACAACTGTTATTGACTCGCCAGGTATCAGCCAGGTAAGAGAACTGTTATTGACCTTCCAGGTATCAACAGAAGTCAAAGAAAGACGAGGGGAGAGATCCTCAGTTTCTTTTCTTCAAATCACACGATCAAACAATCTACATTCTAAGATCCTAATTAAGACGTTTTAAAGGCCTTGGTAACACCTGACAATGGTCATCATCTGTCATGTTGATGACAAGTCATTTAATGTATAATCAAGGCCTTGGTTGACTGGCTTTTCAGTGTGTTCAGACGAGGCTCCAGCATGGCTAGCTAGCTGGTGGTATTCCAAGAAGACCAAATTAACCACTTGTAGAAGGAATGCCCAGGGCCATGTGCTTTCGTCCCATATCAGTCTAGTACTGTGGTTATAACCACCTGCCCAGATCAGTCTAGTACTGTGGCTATAACCACCTGCCCAGATCAGTCTAGTACTGTGGTTATAACCACCTGCCCAGATCAGTCTAGTACTGTGGCTATAACCAGCTGCCCAGCCCAGATCAGTCTAGTACTGTGGCTATAACCACCTGCCCAGATCAGTCTAGTACTGTGGCTATAACCACCTGCCCAGATCAGTCTAGTACTGTGGTTATAACCACCTGCCCAGATCAGTCTAGTACTGTGGCTATAACCACCTGCCCAGATCAGTCTAGTACTGTGGCTATAACCACCTGCCCAGATCAGTCTAGTACTGTGGCTATAACCAGCTGCACAGCCCAGATCAGTCTAGTACTGTGGCTATAACCAGCTGCCCAGCCCAGATCAGTCTAGTACTGTGGCTATAACCAGCTGCCCAGATCAGTCTAGTACTGTGGCTATAACCAGCTGCCCAGATCAGTCTAGTGCTGTGGTTATAACCAGCTGCCCAGATCAGTCTAGTACTGTGGCTATAACCAGCTGCCCAGATCAGTCTAGTACTGTGGCTATAACCAGCTGCCCAGATCAGTCTAGTACTGTGGCTATAACCAGCTGCCCAGATCAGTCTAGTACTGTGGCTATAACCAGCTGCCCAGATCAGTCTAGTACTGTGGTTATAACCAGCTGCCCAGATCAGCGTAGCTCCGATTAACTTTTGTATAGGAATGTCACTGTTGCTATAAAATAAAGGTTACTATCGCAGGACCTAAAGCAACAACGATACGTTATTTGAAGTTCTCAGCAGTATTTCTCAAAATCTAAATGATTAATTTTGGGGCCATTTAGGGAAAGCATTCCAAACAACAGATCTTAAAGGATATGAAGCAGATGTGAATGATAAACCCATACTTTTTATTTTTAGGTGGGTTCACTCCCAAGAACTCCTAGGGCTGTGTCCCAAAGGCACCCTATTCCCCTATATAGTGCACTACTTTAGACCAGAGCCCTATGGAACCCTATTCCCTATATAGTGCACTACTTTAGACCAGAGCCCTATGGAACCCTATTCCCTACATAGTGCACTACTTCAGACCAGGGCCCATTGGGCTCTATGTGCACTATACAGGAAATAGGGTACCGTTTGGGATGTTTCTCTACTATACTGTGCCAGGCTGCTGTTTCTCCGGCTGTTAAGCTTCTGTTTTACTGTTTTAAAGTTTCTACATTGTTGATGGAACAGACAGAGTGGTTCTGTGTCCCGGTCCAGAGAATAGTTATGTTATTGAACTCTGGTTGATGGGAACAGACAGTGGTTCTGTGTCCCGGTCCAGAGAATAGTTCTGTTATTGAACTCTGGTTGATGGGAACAGACAGTGGTTCTGTGTCCCGGTCCAGAGAATAGTTCTGTTGAACTCTGGTTGATGGGAACAGACAGTGGTTCTGTGTCCCGGTCCAGAGAATAGTTATGTTATTGAACTCTGGTTGATGGGAACAGAGTGGTTCTGTGTCCCGGTCCAGAGAATAGTTCTGTTATTGAACTCTGGTTGATGGGAACAGACAGAGTGGTTCTGTGTCCCGGTCCAGAGAATAGTTCTGTTGTTGAACTCTGGTTGATGGGAACAGACAGTGGTTCTGTGTCCCGGTCCAGAGAATAGTTCTGTTGTTGAACTCTGTGGTTGATGGAACAGACAGTGGTTCTGTGTCCCGGTCCAGAGAATAGTTCTGTTGTTGAACTCTGGTTGATGGAACAGACAGTGGTTCTGTGTCCCGGTCCAGAGAATAGTTCTGTTATTGAACTCTGGTTGATGGAACAGACAGTGGTTCTGTGTCCCGGTCCAGAGAATAGTTCTGTTGTTGAACTCTGTGGTTGATGGAACAGACAGTGGTTCTGTGTCCCGGTCCAGAGAATAGTTCTGTTTAATCCTGAATGTGGACCACAAAAGGAATCTACTACAGTATGTCTGGGAAGACCCTAGTAAACACTGCCACACCGTTTCTGCTCTAACATAGACCAGTCTAGCCTAAGTGAAGCATTTCATGTAGAATCCAAGGCTACAACCAGTCACCAGCAGCTTCATAAGCAGTAGAAAAACACCCCTCTGTGTGTTGGACAGAGCCTGTCAGGATAGATGGCAGTATGTTGTGTGTTGGGCAGAGCCTGTCAGGATAGATGGCAGTATGTTGTGTGTTGGACAGAGCCTGTCAGGATAGATGGCAGTATGTTGTGTGTTGGACAGAGCCTGTCAGGATAGATGGCAGTATGTTGTGTGTTGGACAGAGCCTGTCAGGATAGATGGCAGTATGTTGTGTGTTGGACAGAGCCTGTCAGGATAGATGGCAGTATGTTGTGTGTTGGGCAGAGCCTGTCAGGTTAGATGGCAGTATGTTGTGTGTTGGACAGAGCCTGTCAGGATAGATGGCAGTATGTTGTGTGTTGGACAGATCCTGTCAGGATAGATGGCAGTATGTTGTGTGTTGGACAGAGCCTGTCAGGATAGATGGCAGTATGTTGTGTGTTGGGCAGAGCCTGTCAGGATAGATGGCAGTATGTTGTGTGTTGGGCAGAGCCTGTCAGGATAGATGGCAGTATGTTGTGTGTTGGGCAGATCCTGTCAGGATAGATGGCAGTATGTTGTGTGTTGGACAGAGCCTGTCAGGATAGATGGCAGTATGTTGTGTGTTGGACAGAGCCTGTCAGGATAGATGGCAGTATGTTGTGTGTTGGACAGAGCCTGTCAGGATAGATGGCAGTATGTTGTGTGTTGGACAGAGCCTGTCAGGATAGATGGCAGTATGTTGTGTGTTGGACAGAGCCTGTCAGGATAGATGGCAGTATGTTGTGTGTTGGACAGAGCCTGTCAGGATAGATGGCAGTATGTTGTGTGTTGGACAGAGCCTGTCAGGATAGATGGCAGTATGTTGTGTGTTGGACAGAGCCTGTCAGGATAGATGGCAGTATATTGTGTGTTGGACAGAGCCTGTTAGATGGCAGTATGTTGACCCTGAGAAGTAGGACTGAGCCCTGAGAAGTAGGACTGACCTCTGAGCCCTGAGAAGTAGGACTGACCTGAGCCCTGAGAAGTAGGACCCATTTTTTTTTATTACCTCTGTTTAACAAGGTCAGTTAAGAACAAATTCTTATTTTCAATGACGGCCTACCGGGGAACAGTGGGTTAACTGCCTTGTTCAGGGGGCAGAACGACAGATTTGTACCTTGTCAGCTCAGGGATTTGAACTTGTAACCTTTCGGTGACTAGCTCAACGCGCTAACCACGAGGCTACCCTGCCGCCCCCTACAGAGAAAGGTCCACGTATATTTTTGCTATGATATCCATCATATTCCTAACTGCAACTCTATTTTTCTAACGTGTGGGTAGGCTCATGTAAAGCCTGTTTTCAGATGACACACGATGAAGCCTTTTGTTTTTAGTAATAAAATTGTATAATTCAGTTCATGTTCCCTCGTTGCTAAGATACACCCTCACTGTTCTGTCAGCCTGCCTGATGGGTAGCCTGGAATCCAGGATGTGTTAACATTCCACTCCTTGCCACTGTTTGGCATGACAAGGATTGGCAAGGAGTGGAATGTTAGCACAAAGATTACTGGATTTCAGGCTACGTGTCGGTCAGACTGTTGGAAACCGTTCAAAACCACAAATATTGTCAGAATGAACGTGAAACACTTTTAAATGATGTTTTGAACAAGTCCCTGAAATTAACGCCTCGATTGAATTGAACCTGAATTCATTTTTTCCATCTGAAAATGGAACTAGCAGATCTATCCAGATGTCTTTCTTACTTTATTTTGGCACAATGCATTTTTAGTTATGACCCTCACTGACGTTCAGTTGTCGTGGCCCCCAGTCTGTTCTGGTTATGACCCTCACTAACGTTCAGTTGTCGTGGCCCCCAGTCTGTTCTGGTTATGACCCTCACTGACGTTCAGTTGTCGTGGCCCCCAGTCTGTTCTGGTTATGACCCTCACTGACGTTCAGTTGTCGTGGCCCCCAGTCTGTTCTGGTTATGACCCTCACTGACGTTCAGTTGTCGTGGCCCCCAGTCTGTTCTGGTTATGACCCTCACTGACGTTCAGTTGTCGTGGCCCCCAGTCTGTTCTGGTTATGACCCTCACTGACGTTCAGTTGTCGTGGCCCCCAGTCTGTTCTGGTTATGACCCTCACTGACGTTCAGTTGTCGTGGCCCCCAGTCTGTTCTGGTTATGACCCTCACTGACGTTCAGTTGTCGTGGCCCCCAGTCTGTTCTGGTTATGACCCTCACTGACGTTCAGTTGTCGTGGCCCCCAGTCTGTTCTGGTTATGACCCTCACTGACGTTCAGTTGTCGTGGCCCCCAGTCTGTTCTGGTTATGACCCTCACTGACGTTCAGTTGTCGTGGCCCCCAGTCTGTTCTGGTTATGACCCTCACTGACGTTCAGTTGTCGTGGCCCCCAGTCTGTTCTGGTTATGACCCTCACTGACGTTCAGTTGTCGTGGCCCCCAGTCTGTTCTGGTTATGACCCTCACTGACGTTCAGTTGTCGTGGCCCCCAGTCTGTTCTGGTTATGACCCTCACTGACGTTCAGTTGTCGTGGCCCCCAGTCTGTTCTGGTTATGACCCTCACTGACGTTCAGTTGTCGTGGCCCCCAGTCTGTTCTGGTTATGACCCTCACTGACGTTCAGTTGTCGTGGCCCCCAGTCTGTTCTGGTTATGACCCTCACTGACGTTCAGTTGTCGTGGCCCCCAGTCTGTTCTGGGGCTCGTCAGTCAGTCATTTTGATCTTTCTGTTTGGTCCACTGTGTGCTTGGTTCCCTCAGCAGCCTGTAATGTGGGGAGGGAATGAAAACTGCAAAGCAGCAGAACAATGGATGTTAAAAAGCACTTTGTCATGACAGACTTCAACTCAAACCATTTTCTCCAAGCTGTTGCAAAAACTATTTTGTATTGTACAATTCTTTTTTGGGGAAAAAAATTGAAATAAATTTAATCCACAGAAAAAAATATTGTCTTGTTCTGTCGTCCTTTGACTCTGAAATTCACTTCCTGCAACTCACATGTCGGCCTTCAGAACTCTCTCAAACGCTCATCTCCGCTGTCAGTCGATGTATTTCCTGTCTGCTAGCTGGCCCGGCTTCACGCGTCTCTGGATAGTAAGAACTACATCTGTGGTAATTAACACTGCTTCCCACGCATGACGTTCATGGAGCAGAAGGAACCTGTGTTTCTGTGTGCGAGGTAGCTACTGATATCCTGTCACCCACCCTTCTAACCAGGCTCTTCCTCGTGTGTTTCCTGTTCAATCAGCTGCACCACAACCTCGTTGTGCTCCATCATTGTCATTGATCAATCACTTACCTTCCTACTGGATCATAGTTGTTGTTGACTCCCGACATATTGACTCCTGCTCCAGACTTATCAGACGTGGAGGTTTGAACGGTTTACCTTATTGACGCGTAACACCAGCCCAGTCCTCCACCTGGAAACTGTCGGGGAAGTATAACGTGATGTGCCACTGGTCTTCAATGATATGAAATGCTGAGCAAACCTATCCATATCTGTTATTGTAATCTTAATGAGTGTGAACTAACCTTTCTTACCGAGTTGAGTTTATTTATCCAGGTACAATGTACAACAGAAACGTACGTCTCGGTGGTTAAGATGTGCTGTACCAGATGTAGCTAACAGCTCTTTTTCAACTGCCGCCACACAGCTTTATCATTTAATGTGCGCTGCAGTATTGTAGTGTGTAGCCTCATAGGGAATTGATTTGGGTTTTAGTGTATTAACTAACAACGTAGGGCTCCAACTCTGGTCCTGGAGAATTACTGACGATGCATCCTTTCATCCATTAGAATAGTGATGACAGAAATACAGAGTACTCATGGTTATTCATGGCCCCTCTCCTCATCCCTCTCCTCATCCCTCTCCTCACCCCTCTCCTCACCCCTGTACTTGGCATGAGGATTCACACCCTTCTGCTGTTGCTCTCTCTCTGCCACCATCACCCCATGTCACAAGGATCTGGACAATTCCTGAAAGCTGAAAATGTCCCAGTTCTTCCATGGCCTGCATACTCAGACACATCACAAATTGAGCATGTTTGGGATGCTCTGGATTGACAGCATGTTCCAGTTCCCGCCAATATCCAGCAACTTCTCACAGCCATTGAAGAGGAGTGGAACAACATTCCACAGGCCACAATCAACAGCCTGATTAACTCTTATGTGAAGGAGATGTGTTGTGCTGCATTAGGAAAATGGTCACACCAGATACTGACTGGTTTTCTGATCCACACCCTACCTCTTTATTAAGGTATCTGTGACCAACAGATGCAGATCTGTATTCCCAGTCATGTGACATATATATAATGCATTTATTTCAATTGACTGATTTCCTTATGAACTGTAACTCAGTAAAATCTTTGAAATTGTTGGGTGTTGCGTTTGATGTTTTTGTTCAGTGTAGTTCTGGGAACAGAATTGTATGGAGGACGGGTTAGGGGGAGGGTTTGGCCGGGGGGGGTTTTGGCTCATCTCGCTCTAGTGACTCCTTGTGGCGGGTCGGGGGCCTGCAGGCTGACCTCGGTCGTCAGGTGAACGATGTTTCCTCTGACACATTGGTGCAGCTGGCTTCCGGGTTAAGGGGGTGGGTGTTAAAGAAGTGCGGTTTGGTGTTTTGGAGGACGCATGACTCGACCTTCGCCTCCAGAGCCCGTTGGGGAGTTGCAGTGATAAGACCAGATCGAAATCGGACAAAATATACATATTTTTAATAAATTGATGCCAAAATCTCGCTTCCCCTTTTCCCACTGCCGGCCACTGGAATTCTTCTCTACATCTATGGAATAGGGTGCTATAGGACTACATCTAGGGAACAGGGTGCTATAGGACTACATCTAGGGAATAGGGTGCTATAGGACTACATCTAGGGAATAGGGTGCTATAGGACTACATCTAGGGAATAGGGTGCTATAGGACTACATCTAGGGAATAGGGTGCTATAGGACTACATCTAGGGAATAGGGTGCTATAGGACTACATCTAGGGAATAGGGTGCTATAGGACTACATCTAGGGAATAGGGTGCTATAGGACTACATCTAGGGAATAGGGTGCTATAGGACTACATCTAGGGAATAGGGTGTTATAGGCCTACATCTAGGGAATAGGGTGCTATAGGACTACATCTAGGGAATAGGGTGCTATAGGACTACATCTAGGGAATAGTGTGTTATAGGCCTACATCTAGGGAATAGGGTGCTATAGGACTACATCTAGGGAATAGGGTGCTATAGGACTACATCTAGGGAATAGGGTGCTATAGGACTACATCTAGGGAATAGGGTGCTGTAGGCCTACAGAGGGAATAGGGTGTTATAGGCCTACAGAGGGAATAGGGTGCAATCTTAGATGCTCCTGTGTGTATCCACTGAGCTACGATGGAATCCTGCGTCTGTGATGCTTCCCATGTTGTCCTCACTCAGTGATCAGTAAATATGTCTGTAGGTTCGGTTGCTCCGTCTGGCTGTTCAGTACTTCATGGTGGTTGACTGTTAGGCTCTGGCGCCCTCTGGCGTTCACAATGTGATCCTGCACCAACCATGTGTTTTCAACCAGTATAACTTTCTCCTAACAATTACATTTTACATGTTAGTAGCAAAAAATATTTCTAATGCATTATTATACCTTATTACACGTTGATACCTTTTAACAACTAATCTTTGTCTAGATTACGAGATCAAGTCTTAGTCAACCCATGTGAAATGCAAAACAATTTATTTTGGTAAAGAAATTAAATCAGTTCTGAATAGTCCATGTAGATTTATTGTGTAAAGCTTTTCTGTGACGGTGTCCTACCACAGATGTCATACCAGTGGTGTCCTACCACAGATGTCATACCAGTGGTGTCCTACCACAGATGTCATACCAGTGGTGTCCTACCACAGATGTCATACCAGTGGTGTCCTACCACAGATGTCATACCAGTGTCGTCCTACCAGTGTCGTCCTGCCAGTGTCGTCCTACCAGGGGTGTCATACCAGTGGTGTCCTACCACAAATGTCATACCAGTGTCGTCCTGCCAGTGTCGTCCTACCAGGGGTGTCATACCAGTGGTGTCCTACCACAGATGTCATACCAGTGTCGTCCTGCCAGTGTCGTCCTACCAGGGGTGTCATACCAGTGGTGTCCTACCACAGATGTCATACCAGTGTCGTCCTGCCAGTGTCGTCCTACCAGTGTCGTCCTGCCAGTGTCGTCCTACCAGGGGTGTCATACCAGTGGTGTCCTACCACAAATGTCATACCAGTGTCGTCCTGCCAGTGTCGTCCTACCAGTGTCGTCCTGCCAGTGTCGTCCTGCCAGGGGTGTCATACCAGTGGTGTCCTACCACAGATGTCATACCAGTGTCGTCCTGCCAGTGTCGTCCTGCCAGTGTCGTCCTTCCAGTGTCGTCCTACCAGGGGTGTCATACCAGTGGTGTCCTACCACAGATGTCATACCAGTGTCGTCCTGCCAGGGGTGTCATACCAGTGGTGTCCTACCACAGATGTCATACCAGTGTCGTCCTGCCAGTGTCGTCATACCAGTGGTGTCCTACTTGCATAAAAGTAAAGATGTGTTCATAGAAAATGAGTCAAGTAAACGTGAAAGTCACCCAGTAAAATACTACATGAATACAAATCTAAAAGTATTTTGGTTTTAAATATACTAACAAACATTTTAGGAATTACATTTATAAGTATCAAAAGTAAAAGTATAAATAATTAAAAATTCCTTTTATTAAGCAAACCAGTTTCCTTGTTTTTTTTATATTTTAAGATAGCCATGGGCACACCAACACTCAGACATCATTACAGATAGCCAGGGGAACACTCCAACACTCAGACATCATTTACAGATAGCCAGGGGAACACTCAGACATCATTTACAGATAGCCAGGGGAACACTCAGACATGATTTACAGATAGCCAGGGGCACACTCCAACACTCAGACATAATTTACAGATAGCCAGGGGAACACTCCAACACTCAGACATAATTTACAGATAGCCAGGGGAACACTCAGACATCATTTACAGATAGCCAGGGGCACACTCCAACACTCAGACATCATTTACAGATAGCCAGGGGAACACTCCAACACTCAGACATCATTACAGATAGACAGGGGAACACTCCAACACTCAGACATAATTTACAGATAGTCAGGGGAAGGGACACAGAGGGAGAGGAAGGATGATGGAGACCGAGGGAGAGGAAGGATGATGGCGACTGAGGGAGAGGAAGGATGATGGAGACAGGGAGAGGAAGGATGATGGAGACAGGGAGAGGAAGGATGATGGAGACAGGGAGAGGAAGGATGATGGAGACCGAGTGAGAGGAAGGATGATGGCGACTGAGGGAGAGGAAGGATGATGGAGACAGGGAGAGGAAGGATGATGGCAACTGAGGGAGAGGAAGGATGATGGAGACAGGGAGAGGAAGGATGATGGAGACAGGGAGAGGAAGGATGATGGAGACTGAGGGAGAGGAAGGATGATGGAGACAGGGAGAGGAAGGATGATGGAGACTGAGGGAGAGGAAGGATGATGGAGACTGAGGGAGAGGAAGGATGATGGCGACTGAGGGAGAGGAAGGATGATGGCGACTGAGGGAGAGGAAGGATGATGGAGACAGGGAGAGGAAGGATGATGGCGACTGAGGGAGAGGAAGGATGATGGAGACAGGGAGAGGAAGGATGATGGAGACTGAGGGAGAGGAAGGATGATGGAGACAGGGAGAGGAAGGATGATGGAGACAGGGAGAGGAAGGATGATGGAGACTGAGGGAGAGGAAGGATGATGGAGACTGAGGGAGAGGAAGGATGATGGAGACTGAGGAAGGGTTAAAGACTGTAAAAGCACCAGCAGGCCACCAGCTGAGGTACCAGAACCAGAACCCTGCCATATACAGAGCAGTACATTTAACCAGAACCCTGCCATATACAGAACAGTACATTTAACCAGAACCCTGACATATACAGAGCAGTACATTTAACCAGAACCCTGCCATATTCAGAACCCTGCCATATACAGAACCCTGCCATATACAGAACAGTACATTTAACCAGAACCCTGACATATACAGAGCAGTACATTTAACCAGAACCCTGCCATATACAGAACCCTGCCATATACAGAACAGTACATTTAACCAGAACCCTGCCATATCCAGAACCCTACCATATACAGAACCCTGCCATACCCAGAACCCTGCCATTAACAGAACCCTGCCATATACAGAACCCTGCCATATACAGAGCACTACATTTAACCAGAACCCTGCCATATACAGAACCCTGCCATATACAGAACCCTGCCATATACAGAACCCTACCATATATAGAACCCTGCCATATACAGAACCCTGCCATATACAGAACCCTACCATATACAGAACCCTGCCATATACAGAGCACTACATTTAACCAGAACCCTGCCATATACAGAACCCTGCCATATACAGAACCCTGCCATATACAGAACCCTAAAATATATAGAACCCTGCCATATACAGAACCCTGCCATATACAGAACCCTGCCATATACAAAACCCTACCATATACAGAACCCTGCCATATACAGAACCCTGCCATATACAGAACCCTGCCATATACAGAACCCTACAATATACAGAACCCTGCCATATACAGAACCCTGCCATATACAGAGCAGTACATTTAACCAGAACCCTGCCATATACAGAACCCTGCCATATACAGAACCCTGCCATATACAGAGCACTACATTTAACCAGAACCCTGCCATATACAGAGCACTACATTTAACCAGAACCCTGCCATATACAGAACCCTGCCATATACAGAACCCTGCCATATACAGAGCACTACATTTAACCAGAAACCTGCCATAAACAGAACCCTGCCATAAACAGAGCCCTGCCATATACAGAACCCTGCCATAAACAGAGCACTACATTTAACCAGAACCCTGCCATAAACAGAACCCTGCCATAAACAGAGCCCTGCCATATACAGAGCACTACATTTAACCAGAACCCTGCCATATACAGAGCACTACAGTTAACCAGAACCCTGCCATATACATAGCAGTACATTTAACCAGAACCCTGCCATATACAGAGCACTACAGTTAACCAGAACCCTGCCATATACATAGCAGTACATTTAACCAGAACCCTGCCATATCCAGAACCCTGCCATATACAGAGCAGTACATTTAACCAGAACCCTGCCATATACAGAGCAGTACATTTAACCAGAACCCTGCCATATACAGAGCAGTACACTTAACCAGAACCCTGCCATATACAGAACCCTGCCATATACAGAGCACTACATTTAACCAGAACCCTGCCATATACAAAGCAGTACATTTAACCAGAACCCTGCCATATCCAGAACCCTGCCATATACAGAGCACTACATTTAACCAGAACCCTGCCATATACAGAGCAGTACATTTAACCAGAACCCTGCCATATACAGAGCAGTACATTTAACCAGAACCCTGCCATATACAGAACCCTGCCATATACAGAACCCTTCCATATTCAGAGTACTACATTTAACCAGAACCCTGCCATATTCAGAGCACTACATTTAACCAGAACCCTGCCATATCCAGAACCCTGCCATATACAGAGCACTACATTTAACCAGAACCCTGCCATTTACAGAGCAGTACATTTAACCAGAACCCTGCCATATACAGAGCAGTACATTTAACCAGAACCCTGCCATACCCAGAACCCTGCCATATACAGAGCAGTACATTTAACCAGAACCCTGCCATATCCAGAACCCTGCCATGTCCAGAACCCTGCCATATCCAGAACCCTGCCATATACAGAACCCTGCCATATACAGAACCATGCCATATACAGAGCCCTGCCATATACAGAGCCCTGCCATATACAGAACCCTGCCATATACAGAGCAGTACATTTAACCAGAACCCTGCCATAAACAGAACCCTGCCATATACAGAGCACTACATTTAACCAGAACCCTGCCATATACAGAACCCTGCCATATAAAGAACCCTGCCATATACAGAGCACTACATTTAACCAGAACCCTGCCATAAACAGAACCCTGCCATACACAGAGCACTACATTTAACCAGAACCCTGCCATATACAGAACCCTGCCATATACAGAGCACTACATTTAACCAGAACCCTGCCATATCCAGAACCCTTCCATATACAGAGCAGTACATTTAACCAGAACCCTGCCATATACAGAACCCTGCCATATACAGAACCCTGCCATATACAGAACCCTGCCATATACAGAGCAGTACATTTAACCAGAACCCTGCCATAAAAAGAGCAGTACATTTATCCAGAACCCTGCCATAAACAGAACCCTGCCATATACAGAGCAGTACATTTAACCAGAACCCTGCCATATACAGAACCCTGCCATATACAGAGCACTACGTTTAACCAGAACCCTGCCATTTACAGAGCAGTACACTTAACCAGAACCCTGCCATATCCAGAACCCTGCCATATACAGAGCAGTACATTTAACCAGAACCCTGCCATACCCAGAACCCTGCCATACCCAGAACCCTGCCATATACAGAACCCTGCCATATACAGAACCCTGCCATATAAAGAGCACTACATTTAACCAGAACCCTGCCATAAACAGAACCCTGCCATATACAGAGCAGTACATTTAACCAGAACCCTGCCATATACAGAGCAGTACACTTAACCATAACCCTGCCGTATCCAGAACCCTGCCATACACAGAACCCTGCCAAATACAGAGCAGTACATTTAACCAGAACCCTGCCATATACAGAACCCTGCCATATACAGAACCCTGCCATTTCCAGAACCCTGCCACATACAAAGCAGTACATTTAACCAGAACCCTGCCATATACAGAACCCTGCCATATACAGAGCACTACATTTAACCAGAACCCTGCCAAATACAGAGCAGTACATTTAACCAGAACCCTGCCATATACAGAACCCTGCCATTTCCAGAACCCTGCCATATACAGAAACCTGCCATATACAGAGCACTACATTTAACCAGAACCCTGCCATATACAGAGCAGTACATTTAACCAGAACCCTGCCATATACAGAGCACTACGTTTAACCAGAACCCTTTGGGACGGGTGGTCAGACCTTCTGTTGCACGTTGAGCGCTAGACACACAGCCTAGTTTCAGTGAAATATCATCTGCAGGCAGCAGGAGTGTTCAGCTCTCTACTGGTTCTGGAATGGAGCAGCTCTCTACTGGTTCTGGCATGGAGCAGCTCTCTACTGGTTCTGGAATGGAGCAGCTCTCTACTGGTTCTGGTATGGAGCAGCTCTCTACTGGTTCTGGAATGGAGCAGCTCTCTACTGGTTCTGGTATGGAGCAACTCTTTACTGGTTCTGGAATGGAGCAATTCTCTACTGGTTCTGGTATGGAGCAGCTCTCTACTGGTTCTGGTATGGAGCAATTCTCTACTGGTTCTGGTATGGAGCAGCTCTCTACTGGTTCTGGTATGGAGCAGCTCTCTACTGGTTCTGGAATGGAGCAATTCTCTACTGGTTCTGGTATGGAGCAGCTCTCTACTGGTTCTGGTATGGAGCAGCTCTACTAGTTCTGGTATGGAGCAGCTCTTTACTGGTTCTGGAATGGAGCAATTCTCTACTGGTTCTGGCATGGAGCAGCTCTCTACTGGTTCTGGTATGGAGCAGCTCTACTGGTTCTGGTATGGAGCAGCTCTCTACTGGTTCTGGCATGGAGCAGCTCTCTACTGGTTCTGGTATGGCAGGTCCACCCACTGGGATGCCAGACCCTGACAGGTCCACCCACTGGGATTCTAGACCCTGACAGGCCCACCCGCTGGGAAGCCAGACCCTGACAGGCCCACCCAATGGGATGCCAGACCCTGACAGGCCCACCCAATGAGATGCCAGACCCTGACAGGTCCACCCAATCAGATGTATGTGGTTTAAGCATTGATGTGGACTTAGACCATCAAATTGTGTTTATTTTCCTATTTAAAAAAGTGTGATTTTGAGAGTGAAAATCAGAAAAATCTATAAGATTTATTTTTCACACAGGTTGCCTTTCCTTCACTGGGCGGTGCTTTTCCTTCACTGGGCGGTGCTTTTCCTTCGCTGTGCGGTGCCTTTCCTTCGCTGGGCGGTGCTTTTCCTTCGCTGGGCGGTGCCTTTTCTTCGCTGGGCGGTGCTTTTCCTTCACTGGGCGGTGCTTTTCCTTTGCTGGGCGGTGTCTTTCCTTCAATGGGCGGTGTCTTTCCTTCGCTGGGCGGTGCCTTTCCTTCGCTGGGCAGTGCCTTTCCTTCGCTGGGCGGTGCCTTTCCCTCGCTGGGCGGTACTTTTCCTTCGCTGGGCGGACTGTTTGGGAACCGTTTGGCACTTCTCTAGGCACCACTACACCGCTGCATAGGGCTGATGGAAAGACAGCAGTCACACACAGCATGACGTTAAAGGATAAGCAGTCCATAAACTCAGACATAATAAGCCAGTAGGTCCCAATCACAAGAATACAAAAACAAAGCATTAACCATTTCCCAATCTGAATTTACAACTATTACTTCCCATTGCAAAAAACATTTCACATTTAGCACACAATGTAACTGGTGATCTAAAGTTTGTGCAGCACCACCCTCTGGAGAGCCTTGCGGTTGAGGATGGTGCAGTTGCCATAGCAGGCGGTGATACAGCACGACAGGATGCTCTCAATTGTGCATCTGTAAAACTTTGTCAGGGTTTTAGGTGATAAGACAAATTTCTTCATCCTGCTGAGGTTGAAGAGGTACTGTTGCATCTTCTTCACCACACTGTCTGTGTGGATGGACCATTTCATTTTGTCTGTGATGTGTACATCGAGGAATTTAAAACTTTCCACCTTCTCCACTACTGTCCCTTCGATGTGGATAGGGGTGTGCTCCCTCTGCTGTTTCCTGAAATCTACGATCATCTCCTTTGTTTTGTTGATGTTGTTTTGTAGGTTGTCTCATTGTTGTTGGTAATCAAGCCCACAACTGTTGTGTCATCTGCAAACTTGATGATTGAATTGGAGGCGTGCTTGGCCACGCAGTAATGGGTGAACAGGGAGTACAGGAGGGGGCTGAGCACACACTCTTGTGGGGCCCCAGTGTTGAGGGTCAGCGAAGTGGAGATGTTGTTTCCTACCTTCACCACCTGGGGGCGGCCCGTCAGGAAGTCCATGACCCAATTGCACATGGTAGGGTTGAGACCCAGGGCCTCGAGCTTAATGATGAGCTTGGAGGGTACTATGGTGTTCAATGCTGAGCTGTAGTAAATTAACAGCATTCTTACATAGGTATTCCTGTTGTCCAGATGGGATAGGGCAGTGTGCAGTGTGATGGCGATTGCATCGTCTGCGGACCTGTTGGGGCGGTATGCAAACTGAAGTGGGTCTAGGGTGGCTGGTAGGGTGGAGGTGATATGATCCTTTACTATTCTCTCAAAGCACTTCATGATGACTGAAGTGAGTGCGACGGGGCGGTAGTCATTTAGTTCAGTTACCTTTGCCTTATTGGATGCAGGAACAATGGTGGCCATCTTGAAGCATGTGGGCACAGCAGACTGGGATAGGGAGATATTTAATATGTGTAGCACACCAGCCAGCTGGTCTGCGCTTGCTTTGAGGACACGGCTAGGGATGCCGTCTGGACCAGCAACCTTGCGAGGGTTAACATGTTAAAATGTCTTACTCACGTCGGCCACGGAGTAGGAGAATCCTTGGTAGCGGGCCGTGTCAGTGTTACTGTGTTATCCTCAAAGCGGGCAAAGAAGGTGTTTAGCTTGTCTGAAAGCGTGACGTCGGTGACCGCGACGTGGCTGGTTTTCTTTTTGAAGTCTGTGGTTTCCTGTAGACCCTGCCACATAGGTCTCGTGTCTGTGCCATTAAATTGCGGCTTCATTTTGTCCCTGTACCGACATTTCGCTTGTTTGATTGCCTTGCGGAGGGAATAACTACACTGTTTTTATTCTGCCATATTCCCAGTCATCTTTCCATGGTTAAATGTGGTGGTTCACGCTTTCAGTTTTGCGCGAATGCCGCAATCCATCCACAGTTTCTGGTTAGGGTAGATTTTAATAGTCACAGTGGGTACAACATCTAAAATGCACTTCCTTATAAACTCACTCACTGAATCAGTGTATATGTCGATATTATTCTCTGAGGCTGCCCGGAAACATTTCCCAGTCCGCATGATGAAAAAAATCTTGAAGTGTGGATTCCGATTTGTCAGACCAGCTTTGAATGGTTTTGGTAACGGGTACATCCTGTTTGAGTTTCTGCCTATAGGATGGTAGGAGCAAAATGGAGTCGTGGTCAGATTTGCCGAAGGGAGGGTGGGGGAGGGCCTTGTATGCATCACGGAAGTTAGAGTAGCAGTAGTCTAGTGTAATGCCCATGCGAGCTCTGCAATCAAAATGCTGATAGAATTTAGGTAGCCTTGTTCTCAAATTTGCTTTGTTAAAATCCCCAGCTACAATAAATGCAGCCTCAGGATATATGGTTTCTATCCCAGTGGTTCCCAATCTTTTTTGGTTACTATACCACCAACTGAATTTGGCTCTGCCCGGAGTACCCCCTCGTGCATTTTACCAGTAGGCCTATGGTCTCATGAGTCTTCTCAAGTACCCCCAGGACCCTGGTTGGGAATCACTGATCTGATCACTGACTATTGTTGATTTTGGCCCAATAGGCCTGCTGGCATATGACCTCTTTCAAGGAGCTTTCCATTTTGATATGGTTATTTAGCCTAAAAACCTTTAGGCCTACCTATAAAAAAAGCAACTTATATGGGTAGGACGATCCAGACTACCGCCCAGGAACTTAAACCTGTCTGCTGTCTCTGCCGTTTGTTAGAATGTGTTCTAGAATGTGATTTGGTTCTATAAGATGTTCTGGAGCAGTCAAAGCTGAAGCTGGAGGAGGACCACCCAGAGCAGGAGTCAGAGCTGAAGCTGGAGGAGGACCACCCAGAGCAGGAGTCAGAGCTGAAGCTGGAGGAGGACCACCCAGAGCAGGAGTCAGAGCTGAAGCTGGAGGAGGACCACCCAGAGCAGGAGTCAGAGGTGAAGCTGGAAGAGGACCACCCAGAGCAGGAGTCAAAGCTGAACCTGGAGGAGGACCACCCAGAGCAGGAGTCAGAGCTGAAGCTGGAGGAGGACCACCCAGAGCAGGAGTCAGAGTTGAAGCTGGAGGAGGACCACCCAGAGCAGGAGTCAGAGCTGAAGCTGGAGGAGGACCACCCAGAGCAGGAGTCAGAGCTGAAGCTGGAGGAGGACCACCCAGAGCAGGAGTCAGAGCTGAAGCTGGAGGAGGACCACCCAGAGCAGGAGTCAGAGGTGAAGCTGGAAGAGGACCACCCAGAGCAGGAGTCAAAGCTGAACCTGGAGGAGGACCACCCAGAGCAGGAGTCAGAGCTGAAGCTGGAGGAGGACCACCCAGAGCAGGAGTCAGAGTTTAAGCTGTAGGAGGACCACCCAGAGCAGGAGTCAGAGCTGAAGCTGGAGGAGGACCACCCAGAGCAGGAGTCAAAGCTGAACCTGGAGGAGGACCACCCAGAGCAGGAGTCAGAGCTGAAGCTGGAGGAGGACCACCCAGAGCAGGAGTCAGAGATGAAGCTGTAGGAGGACCACCAGAGCAGGAGTCAGAGCTGAAGCTGGAGGAGGACCACCCAGAGCAGGAGTCAGAGCTGAACCTGGAGGAGAACCACCCAGAGCAGGAGTCAGAGCTGAAGCTGTAGGAGGACCACCCAGAGCAGGAGTCATAGCTGAAACTGGACCACCCAGAGCAGGAGTCAGAGCTGAAGCTGGAGGACTACCACCCAGAGCAGGAGTCAGAGGATCAGTAGAATGGGCAGTTTTACAAGGGTATGTTTGGCAGCATGAGTGAAGGATGCTTTGTTGCGAAATAGGAAGCCAATTCTAGATTTAACTTTGGATTGGAGATGTTTGATGTGAGTCTGGAAGGAGAGTTTACAGATGGGGTATGTTGTGTAGGCTGTAAAGGTCTTCTTCACCTTGCTGTCTGTGTGAATGGACCATTTCAGGTTGTCAATGATGTGCACCCCGAGAAACTTGAAGCTTTTGACCTTCCACTGCGGCCCTATCGATGTTGATGTGGGCGTACTCTCACTGCTGCCTCCTGTAGTCCACGACCAGCTCCTTCGTTTTGTTGACGTTGAGGGAGAGGTTATTTTCCTGGCACCACTGGAACACCTACGTGAGAATGCTATTAATTGACTACAGCTCAACACAATAGTGCCCTCAAAGCTCATCACTAAGCTAAGAACCCTGGGACTGAACACCTCCCTCTGCAACTGGATCCTAGACTTCCTGACTGGCCGTCCCCGGGTGGTAAGGGTAGGTAACAACACATCTGCTGTGCTGATCCTCAACACGGGGCCCCTCAGGGGTGCGCGCTCAGTCCCCTCCTGTACTCCCTGTTCACCCATGACTGTATGGCCAGGCACAACTCCAACACCATCATTAAGTTTGCAGACGACTCAACAGTGGTAGGCCTGATCACCGACAAAGATGAGACAGCCTGTAGGGAGGAGGCTGCCAGGATAACAACCTCTCCCTCATTGTGATGAAGATAAAGGAGATGATTGTGGACTACAGGAAAAGGAGGACCGAGCACGCCCCCATTCTCATCGACGGGGCTGTAGTGGAGCAGGTTGAGAGCTTCAAGTTCCTTGGATTTGTCATGACTGTCCTGTGAGGATCACAATGGGTCAGATCAGCTTGGCAATGGATGACAATAACCAGACCCTCTCCCACCCGAAAAAGGGGGGGGGGGCTGTGGGGGTTTTGACACCGCCATGCCTGATCGTAAATTAAGCAGGAGAGGACTCTCTCTACCCTCCAGTATTAGCTAAAGGAATTTCCCTTTGTCTCCAGACTTTTACTCGCCCAAAACTCTAACGTCCAAACATGGATAATGGAACAATAATACTAACATAAAGAATGTGGGGAATGGTCAGTGGGGAACTATGGAAAATGAATGTAATATTGGTTTTCATTTTGTGATGTTATTTGAAACTGTAACTTGGAAAGGATACCCCTTTTTATCTGTCAAGTTTTTATCCAAAATGTTGTACATATAAAATGACAAATGATTTAAGTGTTTTTGTTAAGATATTTTGTTAAGATATGAATGTGATTTTAGGAGTCATAGGAGAAGTTCTAATCCTATCCTTCGCACATTAAGTAGCCACTCCCCGAGTGAGGTCAGAAGAGCGTGTCAGACGGACAGAGACGCCCCCTTTGGCCAGAGTGCATAAAAAGCCTTGGTAACGAAATTAACTTGAGACCAGAAAAGCATGGAGCGGTAGCTTCCTGTTGGAAATGGTTGAAACTTTGAACCTCAACACAAGATGAAGAAATGAACTCACCTTCCTTTAGACCAGAGAGACGAAGAGCTGCAGCTCATGTCCATCGTGGTCCGAATCCTGAATACTAACACGAGGAGGAAGAGGCGATAAACTCCCCCTCTCAGTCAATCACTGGTACAGCTGATTAGCTGTCTTATGTCAGATATCGAGAAAAGCTAATCTAAGTGAGACAATCCTACTATACTCATCAATGGGAATTGTCCGCATGGCTGGTTATCTTCCAGAGTGAACAACAGTAGAAGACGGGAAGGGGATAAAAGGGGCTCTTATACTTATATGGAGAGGACTCCCATATACTTATATGGAGAGGACTCCCATATACTTATATGGTTTATAGGAGAATAGTTATATAATGTGTATAATGTGTCCCTTTTTCTCACCCCCCTCCATCTATTTTGTTACATGCTGTCATATCTTGTCAGTCCACTAGGGACTTTTGTCTCATGTAAGTGTGTGAATATTCGGTATTATTATTTAGTTAGCTAGTAGATAAATGATTAAACCAATTTGTGTAGTACTGAATAATGAGCAAGGCTGGGGGTTTTTCAGATCCAAGAAGGTTATGACTGGTCAGAATGACGATATGATAAGAGGGAATGATTAATAAGAGGACTGTTTATCGATTAAATAGATATAGACCTTATAGCGTTTAATTCTGGAGATAGTAACTTGTTAACAACTTCTTCTGTGGTACCCCAAATCCTAATGAGTTAAATCCTACATGATTAATTTAATCTGGTAACAATTAAACCTAGTTAGTGGATTAAATAAATAACAGCCATCAGATTAATGAAAGTAAAGTCACAACAGTATCCACATCACCAACAAACTATCATGGTCCAAATACACCAAGACAGTTGTGAAGAGGGCACGACGAAGCCTATTCAGGAGACTGGAAAGATTGGACCTGGGTCCTCATCCTCAAAAGGTTCTACAGCTGCACCATCGACTGGTTGCATCACTGCCTGGTATGGCAAGTGCTCGGTCTCTGACCGCAAGGCACTACAAATCAAATCAAATCAAATGTGTTTATATAGCCCTTCGTACATCAGCTGATATCTCAAAGTGCTGTACAGAAACCCAGCCTAAAACCCCAAACAGCAAGCAATGCAGATGTAGAAGCACGGTGGCTAGGAAAAACTCCCTAGAAAGGCCAAAACCTAGGAAGAAACCTAGAGAGGAACCAGGCTATGTGGGGTGGCCAGTCCTCTTCTGGCTGTGCCGGGTGGAGATTATAACAGAACATGGCCAAGATGTTCAAATGTTCATAAATGACCAGCATGGTCGAATAATAATAAGGCAGAACAGTTGAAACTGGAGCAGCAGCACAGTCAGGTGGACTGGGGACAGCAAGGAGTCATCATGTTAGGTATTCCTGGGGCATGGTCCTAGGGCTCAGGTCCTCCGAGAGAGAGAAAGAAAGAGAGAATTAGAGAGAGCATATGTGGGATGGCCAGACCTCTTCTGGCTGTGCCGGGTGGAGAGTATAACAGAACATGGCCAAGATGTTCAAATGTTCATAAATGACCAGCATGGTCAATAATAATAAGGCAGAACAGTTGAAACTGGAGCAGCAGCACGGCCAGGTGGACTGGGGACAGCAAGGAGTCAGGTCCTCTGAGAGAGAGAAAGAAAGAGAGAATTAGAGAAAGCACACTTAGATTCACACAGGACACCGAATAGGACAGGAGAAGTACTCTAGAAATAACAAACTGACCCTAGCCCCCCGACACATAAACTACTGCAGCATAAATACTGGAGGCTGAGACAGGAGGGGTCAGGAGACACTGTGGCCCCATCCGAGGACACCCCGGGACAGGGCCAAACAGGAAGGATATAACCCCACCCACTTTGCCAAAGCACAGCCCCCACACCACTACAGAGGGTAGTGCGTACAGCCCAGTACATCACTGAGGCCAAGCTTCCTGCCATCCAGGACCTCTATACCAGGAAGTGTCAGAGGAAGGCCCTAAAAATGGTCAATTACTCCAGCCCCCCCTGTTATTCGACTGCACCTCTTTAATGATTTGTTTTTTTACTTATAATTTTTTTTTACTTAAGCATGTTTTTCTTGAAACGGCATTTTTATTAAGGATTTGTAAGTCTGCATCTACCTACACCTGTTGTATCAGTCAGTCGTTTTGATGCTCTCGAACACGGCCTGTGACTCGCTATTCTCCAAACCAAGTTACGCTAGTTTAACAATTTATCTGTAGCAGGGAACAGCGCCGCGGCAGAAAAAAAAATGTTACGCTCGTTCGTTACCTGACTGGCGAGGTTGAGTTGACAGACAACATCCACAGGAGAGAGAGAGAGAGAGGGGAGGAGGAGGAACATGGAATGAAGAAAATTACATTAAACAAAAAACACAATGAGGTTGGAATTACCGTGTCTTAAACCAACCGGAGAAGGTACACGCTTTCCCTCTCTTCGTTCATTGTTTGTTTGTTTTTGACCAATAGGTTAGTGAAAAATGAATTGAAAGAAATGTGCATCAATCTCGACAGTAACAGTTACGGATTAAGGAGTTGCCCTGTTTTTTTTTGTTGTCGTATTATATTTATTATTCGGGAAATGTCAACAAACGGATCGTTTTTTGTTCATTTGTAAACGTATAACGTTATCAACTCTACTTCTGTATTTCCAACTGTTAATGTTTTTCTAAACCAACGACATTATATCGTAGTGAAGTTCCATCGCTAGGCCATAGCAACAAATCAACTGCCAGTTAGCAACGAGCTAACGGTTAGCAAAGCTAGCTAGGTACAGTAACTTCCTGTGATACCGTAGGTAGTTAGGCAAATTAGCTGGTTAGCAAAGCTAGCTAAATGTACATATTACAATAGTTGCATTTTGATTGCTTATCTAACTCACCAGATATCATCTGGCATTAACCACGTTAGGTAATTGGTTGAGGTAAAAGCCTACAGCTAGCCGACGCCGGTGAATCTGCCTGCTCTAGCTAACGTTAGCTAGGCGACTAGCTGCGACACCAGTTAGCGTGCTATCCAAAACCGCAACTAAATATGTTAGTTAGCCATCTCGCTAACTTGTGTTCGCTTTATAAATCAAATGTTATATTTTATAATCGATTGTCAACTACGACGACAACGCCAGGAAGACAACTAGCTAATGTTAGCTAGCATATCGATGTGTAGCAAGCTAGGACAACAGGTACATGTTTCAGGCCTAGCTAACTAATCCCCCGTAATTGTGTTCAAGCTGTGTAAAAACATCAACAATGTAAAAAATGAATAACGTCAACTAGTTAGTGTATTACCTACATTGGTTCGTCGACCAACCTAAACAGATACACACATCGCACAAAACCCTGTTCACACTAACTAGGCTAACAGTCAGCTATCTATCCAGGCAGTCTATAACTAGTTAGCGAGCTTGGGCCTAACTCGATTAGCTAACCAAATACTTTTACAGTAGGTCAGGCGTAAGTTTTCCAGATACCTGGCTAGATCGACTCTACTGAAAATCAAGCCAACCTATCTATCTCTGCATTGATCTTGTCAATGGCTGTATTGCAAGCATAACTTTGCCATATGACTAACTTAACGATCTAGTAGTAGTAGTACGTTGACTTTACATGACTAGGTACTTGGTTAGTTGCTGTCTGTGTTTGGAGTATATTATTGCTAGGTACTTGGTTAGTTGCTGTCTGTGTTTGGAGTATATTCTTGCTAGGTACTTGGTTAGTTGCTGTCTGTGTTTGGAGTATATTCTTGCTAGGTACTTGGTTAGTTGCTGTCTGTGTTTGGAGTATATTATTGCTAGGTACTTGGTTAGTTGCTGTCTGTGTTTGGAGTATATTCTTGCTAGGTACTTGGTTAGTTGCTGTCTGTGTTTGGAGTATATTATTGCTAGGTACTTGGTTAGTTGCTGTCTGTGTTTAGAGTATATTATTGCTAGGTACTTGGTTAGTTGCTGTCTGTGTTTAGAGTATATTCTTGCTAGGTACTTGGTTAGTTGCTGTCTGTGTTTGGAGTATATTCTTGCTCGCTACGTACTGATGTTCTCCCAGGATCTTTGCCCCTTGCCACTCCATAAACCAAACAAACCCAAAACCAAAGCCTTTTTTGTTAGTTTTTTTTGTTGCTGTTATCCAACTGGCAGTATCACTTAAGATGAATTACTAAGGAGTCTTATTCCTAAAACCACCCAGCCATCACATTTTGAATGAGACAATGGATTCCCCTGGCTGTGTTTACAAACATATCCTCTTGTTTATTATGAAGTGAGACAACTGTGTCAATTGTAGAAATTCATCACAACACAAGCTACCACTAAACAGTCTTTGAAATGTGTCATCAGCACAGCAGCGAAACTGTAAAAGCTAGAGATTAAGTAACCACAGAGTAAGGCCTACCCGGCTGGATGTGGATGTCGATATTTGTGGCTTTGCTGCACACCACAAAAATCAGCTGCACATGTAGGAGGGTCTGAATTTAAGGTCATATTGTGTGGTGTTGTGATGATAGTCTCAGTCATAACTGATCAGATGCATATGTCAGGAGCAAGAGGTTACGTGGTATTCCTCCCAAATGGCACCCTTTTGACCACAGCCCAAGGGCACTATATAGGGAAAAGGGAGCCATTTCAACGCTTCAATGGATAGAGACCTTGTTGTTCCGCCTGTCTCTCTGTCTCTGTGAAACTGGTTCGTTGAGAATAACAGATAATCCCATAAAAACATGGCAGTTCCTGTTCATGACTGACAGTCTCTCTGCTGTGCTAGTTATCAAGACAGACTAGCCTGGTTGACAGTCTCTCTGCTGTGCTAGTTATCAAGACAGACTAGCCTGGTTGACAGTCTCTCTTTTGTGCTAGTTATGAAGACAGACCAGTCTGGTTCACAGTCTCTCTGCTGTGCTAGTTATTTAGACAGACTAGCCTGGTTGACAGTCTCTCTTTTGTGCTAGTTATGAAGACAGACCAGTCTGGTTCACAGTCTCTCTGCTGTGCTAGTTATTTAGACAGACTGGCCTGTTTGACAGTCTCTCTTCTGTGCTAGTTATGAAGACAGACAGATAGTTTAGCCTGGTCCCAGATCTTCGTATTATTTTTAATCCACGATAGGAGTTGGCTGCTATACAATACAAACAGATCTGAGAACAGGCTAGGTTACTAGTGATATATTGGGTGATAGGTATGGGGCTAATGGATGCCATGTGGCCTTGCTGGTCTCTTTCTGTAACCTGACCCCCAATGGAAGCCGGAGAGGTATAGGCTGGTCTCTCTGTAACCTGACCCCCACCTGAAGCCGGAGAAGTATAGGCTGGTCTCTCTAACCTGACCCCCAATGGAAGCCGGAGAGGTATAGGCTGGTCTCTCTGTAACCTGACCCCCAATGGAAGCCAGAGAGGTATAGGCTGGTCTCTGTGTAACCTGACCCCACCTGAAGCCAGAGAGGAAAAGGCTGGTTGCACCCCCTTTTGCCCTCAGAACAGCCTCAATTAATCTGTGCATGGACTCTGCAAGGTGTCCACAGGGATGCTGGCCCATGTTGACTTCAATGCTTCCCACAGTTGTGTCAAGTTGGCTGGATGACCTTTGGGTTGCGCTGCTTTATCTTGGCCAGGTCGCAGTTGTAAATGAGAACTTGTTCTCAACTGGCCTACCTGGTTAAATAAAATTTGGGGAAAAATAACGAAATATCATTCGCCTGGTTCGTCTGTCATGGAAAGAGCAGGTGTTCCTAATGTTTTGTACACTACAACCCACACAGTAAAATACAGTAGGGGGATGTTCCACATAGCCTACACATTTTCTTTCTAGTTTAAGATTACTGCCAGGTCTAGCTATAGCATGATGTTGATGGATTCCTACTAGGTCTAGCTATAGCATGTTGTTGATGGATTACTGCTAGGTCTAGTAATAGCATGATGTTGATTGATTCCTGCTAGGTCTAGCTATAGCATGATGTTGATGGATTACTGCTAGGTCTAGCTATAGCATGATGTTGATGGATTCCTGCTAGGTCTAGCCATAGCATGTTGTTGGATTCCTGCTAGGTCTAGCTATAGCATGTTGTTGATGGGATTTAAAAAAATGCTATACCACTTTTCCAGGCATCTTAAAGATCTGTTAATATGTAAGATTTGTGTGGGACTATCTGGACCAAATGAACCTATTGCCTACCAAAAGGCTCTTTATAAGACGGAGAGATGGAGTCTAATCTTAGATGAAATGTCTGTGACACTTCAACCAGAGACAAAACCCCTCTAGATTGCTGACCTGCATAGATGTCTAATAATACCAGGCCTGTTGAGATCAGCATACTCCTGTCTGCTGCGTGTTCAACCCAAATATCTCTACTGTGTGTTTGTACACGCACTGCAAGTCATCCTTGGGCCATATTACCATGGTAGGTTACCATGTATCATATAGTTTGAAACCACTTTCTCTTTGGCATATCTTACTTTATTTTGTCAGTGTAAAGACAGCCTAAATCATGTTGTGTCCACACTGTGTCCCAACTGGCAAACTAGTATCTATTACAGCCATTCTGTCCACACTGTGTCCCAACTGGCAAACTAGTATCTATTACAGCCATTCTGTCAACACTGTGTCCCAACTGGCGAACTAGTATCTATTACAGCCATTCTGTCCACATTGTGTCCCAACTGGCAAACTAGTATCTATTACAGCCATTCTGTCAACACTGTGTCCCAACTGGCAAACTAGTATCTATTACAGCCATTCTGTCAACACAGTGTCCCAACTGGCAAACTAGTATCTATTACAGCCATTCTGTCCACACTGTGTCCCAACTGGCAAACTAGTATCTATTACAGCCATTCTGTCCACACTGTGTCCCAACTGGCAAACTAGTATCTATTACAGCCATTCTGTCCATACTGTGTCCCAACTGGCAACCTATTTCCCGTAGTGCACTACTTTTGACCAGGGCCAACGTGAAGTGTGTCAGCTCCATTCATTAGGCTGCACTTCTATCTGCAACAAGCCCAGGTAAACATCACCTCTCTGAGCAGTGGACAGCCCAGTTAAAATATATATTTTTTTACTCATCAATCTACATAAAATACCCGATAGTGACCAAGCAAAAACAGGTTTTTAGGAATGTTTGTATGTTTATAAAAAATACAAAACTGAAACAGACCCTTTACTCAGTACTTTGTTGAAGCACATTTGTCAGTGATTACAGCCTCAAGTCTTCTTGGGTATGACTCTACAATCTTGACACACCTGTATTTGGGGAGTATCTCCCATTCTTCTCTACAGATCCTCTCAATCTCTGTCAGTTTGTATGGGGAACGTCGCTATTTTCAGGTCTCTCCAGTTCCGGGCTCTGGTTCGGCCACTTAAGGACATGCAGAGTCCCGAAGCCACTCTTGTGTTGTCTTGGCTGTGTGCTTAGTCTCGTCCTGTTGGAAGGTGAACCTTCGCCCCAGTCTGAGTTCCGGAGTGTTCTGGAGCAGGTTTTCAAAAGGATCTCTGTACTTTGCTCCGTTCATCTTTACCTTGGTCTTGACTAGTCTCCCAGTTCCTGCCGCTGAAAAACATCCCCACAACATGATGCTGCCACCACCGTCTTCACCGTAGGGATGCTGCCACCACCGTCTTCACCGTAGGGATGCTGCCACCACCGTCTTCACCGTAGGGATGCTGCCACCACCGTCTTCACCGTAGGGATGCTGCCACCACCGTCTTCACCGTAGGGATGCTGCCACCACCGTCTTCACCGTAGGGATGCTGCCACCACCGTCTTCACCGTAGGGATGCTGCCACCACCGTCTTCACCGTAGGGATGCTGCCACCACCGTCTTCACCGTAGGGATGCTGCCACCACCGTCTTCACCGTAGGGATGCTGCCACCACCGTCTTCACCGTAGGGATGCTGCCACCACCGTCTTCACCGTAGGGATGCTGCCACCACCGTCTTCACCGTAGGGATGCTGCCACCACCGTCTTCACCGTAGGGATGCTGCCACCACCGTCTTCACCGTAGGGATGCTGCCACCACCGTCTTCACCGTAGGGATGCTGCCACCACCGTCTTCACCGTAGGGATGCTGCCACCACCGTCTTCACCGTAGGGATGCTGCCACCACCGTCTTCACCGTAGGAATGCTGCCACCACCGTCTTCACCGTAGGGATGCTGCCACCACCGTCTTCACCGTAGGGATGCTGCCACCACCGTCTTCACAGTAGGGATGCTGCCACCACTGTCTTCACCGTAGGGATGTTGCCAGGTTTCCTTCAGATGTGCAGCTTGGCATTCAGGCCAAAGAGTTCCATCTTGGTTTCATCAAACCACAGAACCTTGTTCCTCATGGTCCGAGAGTCCTTTAGGTGCCTTTGGCAAACTCCAAGCGGGCTGTCATGTGCCTTTTACTGAGGATTGGCTTCCGTCTGTCCACTCTACCATAAAGGCCTGATTAGTGGAGTGCTGCAGAGATAGTTGTCCTTCTGGAAGGTTCTCCCGTCTCCATAGAGGAACTCTGGAGTTCTGTCAGAGTCCCCAACGGGTTATTGGTCATCTTCCTAACCAAGGACCTTCTCCCCCGATTGCTCAGTTTGGCCCGGCGGCCAGCTCTAGGAAGAATCTAGGTGGTTCCAAATTTCTTCCATTTATGAATGATGGAGCCACTGTGTTCTTGGGGACCTTCAACGCTGCAGATTGTTGGTACCCTTCCCCAGATCTGTGTCTCGACACAATCCTGTCTCGGAGCTCTACGGACAATTTCATGACTTGGTTTTTGCTCTGACATGCACTGTCAACTGTGGGACCGTATATAGACGGTTGTGTGCCTTTCCAAATCATGTCCAATCCATTGAATTTACCACAGGTGGACTCCAATCAAGTTGTAGAAACATCTCAGGGATGATCAATGGAAATGGGATGCACCTGAGCTGAATTTTGTGCTGTATACGACCAAACAATTGACTAGTCAAGTAAATGGGGTCAGCTCTGTGTTCGTATATAAATCAAATTGATTCATAACGATCTTCTTACATCAGCTGATGTCACAAAGTGCTGTACAAAAACCCAGCCTAAAACCCCAAACAACAAGCAATGCAGGTGTAGAAGCATGGTGGCTAGGAAAAACTCCCTAGAAAGGCCAAAACCTAGGAAGAAACCTAGAGAGGAACCAGGCTATGTGGGGTGGCCAGTCTTCTTCTGGCTGTGCCGGGTGGAGATTATAACAGAACGTGGCCAAGATGTTCAAATGTTCATAAATGACCAGCAGGGTCAAATAATATTAATCACAGTGGTTGTCGAGGGTGCAACACGTCAGCACCTCAGTAGTAAATGTCAGTTGGCTTTTCATAGCCGATCATTGCGAGTCTCTCTACCTCTCCTGCTGTCTCTGGAGAGTTGAAAACAGCAGGTCTGGGACAGGTAGGACGTCCGGTGAATAGCTCAGGGTTCCATAGCCTGATGATTTTATTTAGCTACATCAAGTAGTGTCTTATAAGTGGGTTTGGGCGGTATTAAGATTGTCATACCCTCATACCGACCTTGTGCCATACCCGGCTATTCGGTAATACCGGCACTGAACACAAGGGGCGCTGTTTTCAAACCTCACTGATACTCTATAATCCGAAGGTTAGCAATGCTAACAAGTACATGTAAAATCCAGTAGAATATGCTTACTAAATGCTAACAAGTTCATTGCGAACATTTTGTACAGTTTCTGACCTAAACTATACAAGTATACAAGTAACTCAAAAAAGGCTACACAGCACAAAACGAATCTCAGCCAGGAGGGGATTTCTCTGCTGTTACCAAGCGAAAGCTTGATTTTGGTAGACCCTAACCACATAATTAGATAGCTAACCAGCTACTAAATTAGCAAACCAAAAGCACAACTGCAGAGCATTTAGCATATTTTAGACAGTTAACTTAATAGTTATAAGATATCTAGCAGGTAAAGATTTAGTTGTGAATTCCATACTGTAACTAGGTCACCGGCACGTGTTGAACAACTGAGTGAATCACACGGCTCCGGTCTCTGGTCGTTGTGTGTTTTATAAACAAACACCACGTGACTGGGAACTACTGTAAGTTACATAATAATGTTCTTTATCCCCTAACCAGGGACATCACTAGACATTCAGAACATCCGGGTCTCAGCCCTGAAGACTCTGGAGGGGTGGGATTTGATCCCTGCGTGGCCCCGCACTCTTGGCCTCGCATGCTAGCAGTGAACATTTTGCAAAAACATAACGCAATGTTCATGTCTCACTGCTTTGTTCCATGTGCTGTGCTCTCCTGACGCCTACTAATTAACACTTCTTAATATTGACCACTTGTTGTTCCAAATACATTGTTACAGTTGTTGGTTAGCTAGCTGGCCAATTGTAGCTTTATTTGCATTGACATGAAATCAAAATGACTCAAAACACCACGTGATATCAATAACATGCAGAAATAAGCCACTGTGACAAAGTTTGATTTGATTTGAAAACCAATGGAACATAGGCTACTGGTTTCAAATGGTAAATCACAATATATTGGTCACCTAAACGTACTTAACAGATATTATTGTGGGTGTAGGGAAACGCTTGTGTTCCTATCTCCAACAGTGCAGTAATATCTAACAATACACAAGGGGCTCCTGAGTGGCGCAGCGGTCTCAGGCACTGCATCTCAGTGCTAGAGGCGTCACTACAGACCCTGGTTCGATTCCAGGCTGTATCACAACCGGCTGTGATTGGGAGTCCCATAGAGCGGCGCGCAATTGGCCCGGCGTCGTTAGGGTTTGGCCGTGGTAGGCCGTCATTGTAAATACGAATTTGTTCTTAACTGACTTTCCTAGTTAAATAAAGGTTGAATAAATAAATAACAATACACACATCTCAAATTAAAAGAATAAATAACATTAATTTATGAATATTAGGACGTGCAATGTCGGGGTGGCATTGACTACAGTTGAATACAGCATAGACATATGAGATGAGTAAAATAGTATGTAAACATTAAAGTGATTCCATGTCTGTGGATACGGGGCAGCAGCCTCTAAGGTGCAGGGTTGAGTAACCAGGTGAGTGATTCCATGTCTATGGATATGGGGCAGCAGCCTCTAAGGTGCAGGGTTTAGTAACCAGGTGAGTGATTCCATGTCTATGGATATGGGGCAGCAGCCTCTAAGGTGCAGGGTTGAGTAACCAGGTGAGTGATTCCATGTCTATGTATATGGGGCAGCAGCCTCTAAGGTGCAGGATTGAGTAACCAGGTGAGTGATTCTATGTATAAGGTGCACTCACCTGGAGTGATTCCATGTCTATGGATATAGGGCAGCAGGGTTGAGTAACCAGGTGAGGGATTCCATGTCTATGGATATAGGGCAGCAGGGTTGAGTAACCAGGTGAGGGATTCCATGTCTATGGATATGGGGCAGCAGGGTTGAGTAACCAGGTGAGGGATTCCATGTCTATGGATATGGGGCAGCAGGGTTGAGTAACCAGGTGAGTGATTCCATGTCTATGGATATGGGGCAGCAGGGTTGAGTAACCAGGTGAGTGATTCCATGTCTATGGATATGGGGCAGCAGGGTTGAGTAACCAGGTGAGTGATTCCATGTCTATGGCAATGGGGCAGCAAGATTGAGTAACCAGGTGAGTGATTCCATGTCTATGGCAATGGGGCAGCAGGATTGAGTAACCAGGTGAGTGATTCCATGTCTATGGATATAGGGCAGCAGCCTCTAAGGTGCAGGGTTGAGTAATCAGGTGGTTACTTTAACAGTCTGATGGCCTTGAGATGGAAGCTGTTTTTCAGTCTCTCGGTCCCAGCTTTGTTCATGTCCTTGATGATCTTTATATATGGAAGTCTATTTATTAAATAATTGCTTCCACTGATATGGTCAGATTTTTGCCTAGGCTACTTTGAAGCAAGGTTAAACATGCCTCATAATATCTAGTAAAACGTCCTTGATGTCTTTTATTCCCCCAGTAACACAAGTGTCCTTGATGTCTTTATTCCCCCAGTAACACAAGTGTCCTTGATGTCTTTATTGTACAGACACTCTTTTGGCGACTCCTCAGAGTTGTCGTTTTGTCTGTCCACAACAGCTGACATGAGAATGGGAGGTCCGTTCCTCTAAGCAGAGAGCTGGGCTGGAGAGGGCGAGGCAGAGAGAGCTGGGCTGGAGAGAGCAAGGGGTGATAGGACAGGCAGAGAGCGCTAGAGAGAGAGCTTGGCCGGGAAAAAAGAGAGCGAGAGAGAGGGGGGTGATAGGGCAGAGCGGCAACGAGCACTAGAGAGAGAGCTTGGCTGGGGAAAGAGAGAGAGAGGGGAGGGGCGTGGTGGTGTATTTTTAGAGCTGGTACTCAAACACTAGATAACACTTCCTGCCTGTAGTTGTAGGATGAAACAAGCTTTGGTTTCTGGACCAGACCAGTAGCTGTACTGTGGGATGAGGTGGGCTCTGGTTTCTGGACCTGACCAGTAGCTGTACTGTGGGATGAGGTGGGCTCTGGTTTCTGGACCAGACCAGACCAGTAGCTGTACTGTAGGATGAGACGGGCTCTGGTTTCTGGACCTGACCAGTAGCTGTACTGTAGGATGAGGTGGGCTCTGGTTTCTGGACCTGACCAGTAGCTGTACTGTAGGATGAGACGGGCTCTGGTTTCTGGACCTGACCAGTAGCTGTACTGTAGGATGAGACGGTCTCTGGTTTCTGGACCTGACCAGTAGCTGTACTGTAGGATGAGACGGGCTCTGGTTTCTAACTCCGTCAGTCAGACGCTGAGCAGGCAGCTGCAGTAAATGACATACAGCTTTCAACACGACTTCCATTCTACTTTCTGTCCTGGATAATTCCCCTCTCCCCCTCCACCTTTTTTTATGTGCCTGTAATCCAAGTCACTAGGAGGCTGTGGTTGGTGACGATCAGAGGAAAAATGGATGTCTACCTACAAAGATACCGCCCAGAGCACTATGCAACATTTCTACATGCACATACAGTGCCTTGCGAAAGTATTCGGCCCCCTTGAACTTTGCGACCTTTTGCCACATTTCAGGCTTCAAACATAAAGATATAAAACTGTATTTTTTTTGTGAAGAATCTACAACAAGTGGGACACAATCATGAAGTGGAACGACATTTATTGGATATTTCAAACTTTTTTAACAAATCAAAAACTGAAAAATTGGGCGTGCAAAATTATTCAGCCCCTTTACTTTCAGTGCAGCAAACTCTCTCCAGAAGTTCAGTGAGGATCTCTGAATGATCCAATGTTGACCTAAATGACTAATGATGATAAATACAATCCACCTGTGTGTAATCAAGTGTCTGTATAAATGCACCTGCACTGTGATAGTCTCAGAGGTCCGTTAAAAGCGCAGAGAGCATCATGAAGAACAAGGAACACACCAGGCAGGTCCGAGATACTGTTGTGAAGAAGTTTAAAGCCGGATTTGGATACAAAAATATTTCCCAAGCTTTAAACATCCCAAGGAGCACTGTGCAAGCGATAATATTGAAATGGAAGGAGTATCAGACCACTGCAAATCTACCAAGCACTGGCCGTCCCTCTAAACTTTCAGCTCATACAAGGAGAAGACTGATCAGAGATGCAGCCAGGAGTCCCATGATCACTCTGGATGAACTGCAGAGATCTACAGCTGAGGTGGGAGACTCTGTCCATAGGACAACAATCAGTCGTATATTGCACAAATCTGGCCTTTATGGAAGAGTGGCAAGAAGAAAGCCATTTCTTAAAGATATCCATAAAAAGTGTCGTTTAAAGTTTGCCACAAGCCACCTGGGAGACACACCAAACATGTGGAAGAAGGTGCTCTGGTCAGATGAAACCAAAATTGAACTTTTTGGCAACAATGCAAAAGCAACACAGCTCATCACCCTGAACACACCATCCCCACTGTCAAACATGGGGGTGGCAGCATCATGGTTTGGGCCTGCTTTTCTTCAGCAGGGACAGGGAAGATGGTTAAAATTGATGGGAAGATGGATGGAGCCAAATACAGGACCATTCTGGAAGAATGGAAGACTGGGACGGAGATTTGTCTTCCAACAAGACAATGATCCAAAACATAAAGCAAAATCTACAATGGAATGGTTCAAAAATAAACATATCCAGGTGTTAGAATGGCCAAGTCAAAGTCCAGACCTGAATCCAATCGAGAATCTGTGGAAAGAACTGAAAACTGCTGTTCACAAATGCTCTCCATCCAACCTCACTGAGCTCGAGTTGTTTTGCAAGGAGTAATGGGAAAACATTTCAGTCTCTCGATGTGCAAAACTGATAGACATACCCCAAGCGACTTACAGCTGTAATCGCAGCAAAAGGTGGCGCTACAAAGTATTAACTTAAGGGGGCTGAATAATTTTGCACGCCCAATTTTTCAGTTTTTGATTTGTTAAAAAAGTTTGAAATATCCAATAAATGTCGTTCCACTTCATGATTGTGTCCCACTTGTTGTTGATTCTTCACAAAAAAATACAGTTTTATATCTTTATGTTTGAAGCCTGAAATGTGGCAAAAGGTCGCAAAGTTCAAGGGGGCCGAATACTTTCGCAAGGCACTGTAGCTGTATATTGTAACACATAGTAGCTGACTAATGTCAGAGACAATTCTGCACATTCTAATACTTTGTTTTAGTTTGTCATGTCCTTGACCGTATCTAATTAAAATGGTTAACACTAAAATGGTCTAATTTTGTTATTACAAACATGCGATGTTGCATGTCTCACTGCTTTGTTCCATGCGCTGTGCTCTCCTGACGCCTAATAATTAACACTTCTTAATATTGACCACTTGTTGTTCCAAATACATCGGTACAGTTGTTGGTTTCCAGATATGTCCTGCTGTGCTATCTAGGTGGCGTTTTTTTTCACAACACAGTTAAGCCAAAACCACGGCCTGTTATTCAGAGGGGCCATTTCACCCTTAGGCAACAGGGGGCAGTTTGGGATGTAGGCAATTGAAGGAAGCTTGACCCCAGTGAAGTACTGGGCCGTACGCACTACCCTCTGTAGCGCCTTGCGGTCAGATGCCGAGCAGTTCCCATACCAGGCGGTGTTGCAACCGGTCAGGATGCTCTCGATGGTGCAGCTGTCAAACTTTTTGAGGATCTGGAGAACCATGCTAAAGCTTTTTAGTTTCCTGGGGGGGGAAGGTTTTGTCGTCCCCTCTTCACGACTGTCTTGGTGTGTTTGGACCATGATAGATCGTTGGTGATGTGGACACCAAGGAACTTGAAACTCTCGACCCGGTCCACGACAGCCCCGTTGATTTTAATGGGAGCGTGTTCGGCCCTCCTTTTCCTGTAGTCCACGATCATCTCCTTTGTCTTGCTCACATTGAGGGAGAGGTTGTTGTCCTGGCACCACACTGCCAGGTCACTGACCTCCTCCCTATCGGCTGTCTCATCATTGAGGGAGAGGTTGTTGTCCTGGCACCACACTGCCAGGTCTCTGACCTCCTCCCTATAGGCCGTCTCATCGTTGTCGGTGATCAGGCCTACCACTGTTGTGTCGTCAGCAAACTTAATGATGGGGTTGGAGTTGTTAGGCCACGCAGTCGTGGGTGAACAGGGAGTACAGGAGGGGACTAAGTACACACCCCTAAGGGGCCCCAGTGGTGAGGATCAGCATGGCTATTCTGGTTGGGAAATGTACGTACGGTCAATGAGGGGACGACGTCGTCGATGCACTTATTGATGAAGCCAATGACCGAGGTGGTATACATCTCATTGCCATTGGGTGAATCCCGGAACATATTCCAGTCTGTGCTAGCAAAACAGTCCTGTAGCATAGCATCCGCGCCATCTGACCACTTCTGTATTGAGCGAGTCACTGATACTTCCTGCTTTTATTTTTTTCTTGTAAGCAGGAATCAGGAGGATAGAAAAATGGTTGGATTTGCCAAATGGAGGTCGGGGGAGAGCTTTGTGTGCATCTCTGTGTGTGGAGTAAAGGTGGTCTAGGATTTTTTTTTTCTTCCCCTCTGGTTGCACATGTGACATGCTGATAGAAATGAGGTAAAACGGATTTAAGTTTCCCTGCATTAAAGTCCCCGGCCACTAGGGGCACCGCTTCTGGGTGAGCATTTTCTTGTTTACTTATGGCCTTATAGAGTTGGTTGAGTGCGCTCTTAGTGCCAGCGTCGGTCTGTGTAGACGGCTACAAATAATGTAGATGAGAACTGCCTTGGTAGATAGTGTGGTCTACAGCTTATCATAAGGTACTCTACCTCAGGCGAGCAATACCTTGAGACTTCTTTAATATTAGACATCACACACCAGCTGTTATTGACAAAAAATACCCCCCCCCCCCACCACCCCTCATCTTACCAGACGTAGCATCTCTGTTCTGCCGGTGCATTGAAAATCCCTCCAGCTCTATATTGTCCGTGTCGTCGTTCAACCACGACTCGGTGAAACATAGGATAACACTGCAGTCTGCTGCAGATGCGGTTCATGGTCTTATTTCTGCAGTCAGTTGTTTGAATGGCGTTAGGAGTGTGTTCATGTTTCAAACATGTTCTCAAATGCCATTGAAATGGCAGCAGCGGTATGAGAACCTGCCCATCCTTGAGCAATACGGCTTTCTTCAGTACGAAATCTTCATCGACCCACTGTACTGTCAGACTCAGCATGCTCATGGTGCTATTGAAGCTAATAACAGTGACACCCATAGCAAGTAACTCATGGATGTGCATGTCAGCAATACTGTGTAACTCCGGTGGGGCAACATTTTGTAAAATAGTGCATACTTGGTAGTGTGTACCGGAGCTCGAAGTGCTCGACCAGTTGGCGAAAGCCAACATCATCCACGACAGAGAACGGTTGGTTGTCAAGGTCAATGAATTCCATTGTCTTGGCATTAATGGATTTTGCCTTTTGAGTTTCAAATGACTGCTCCACTTGATCTTGTTTCGTCGTTGTAAGTGTGCGCTTAGTTTTTTTTAATTTTGTTCTAAGTAGTTGCTGAACGTCTGGGGGTGATGCACTTTCTAATGAGTAGTTAGGTTTGTGGAATTGAAAGATTTCACTTTCTCCCCTCCTCGGGAAATAGTAGCAGCACAAACATTGCATATGTCCTTTACCTTCCTTTGAAACGTTAAAATAGATCCAGACAGCAGACTTTGTGGGCCAGGTTAGGAATGCTGTGTTGCATATGGCCTTTATCTTCCTTTGAAAAGGTTAAAGTAAATCCAGACAGCAGACATTGTGGGCCAGGTTAGGAATGCTGTGTTGCACGTGTTGTTTTGTTGTTTTTCTATAAGAAGTGTGATTTTTGAGTCCGAAAACTGGGGAAAAAACGGAACCTGAAACTAAACGGAGAGCAGGTGAAGAGATGGTACCAGATGAATCAAAAATAACCTTCTGGTATTGACACAAAGGGACGATAACCTTCTGGTATTAACACAAAGGGAAAATAACCTTCTGGTATTAACACAAAGGGAAAATAACCTTCTGGTATTAACACAAAGGGAAAATAACCTTCTGGTATTTGACACAAAGGGAAAATAACCTTCTGGTATTTGACACAAAGGGAAAATAACCTTCTGGTATTGACACAAAGGGAAAATAACCATCTGGTATTGACACAAAGGGACGATAACCTTCTGGTATTGACACAAAGGGAAAATAACCTTCTGGTATTGACACAAAGGGACGATAACCTTCTGGTATTGACACAAAGGGAAAATAACCTTCTGGTATTGACACAAAGGGACGATAACCTTCTGGTATTAACACAAAGGGAAAATAACCTTCTGGTATTAACACAAAGGGAAATAACCTTCTGGTATTGACACAAAGGGAAAATAACCTTCTGGTTTTGACACAAAGGGAAAATAACCTTCTGGTATTGACACAAAGGGAAAATAACCTTCTGGTATTTGACACAAAGGGAAAATAACCTGGTATTAACACAAAGGGAAAATAACCTTCTGGTATTGACACAAAGGGAAAATAACCTTCTGGTATTAACACAAAGGGAAAATAACCTTCTGGTATTTGACACAAAGGGAAAATAACCTTCTGGTATTTGACACAAAGGGAAAATAACCTTCTGGTATTGACACAAAGGGAAAATAACCATCTGGTATTGACACAAAGGGACGATAACCTTCTGGTATTGACACAAAGGGAAAATAACCTTCTGGTATTTGACACAAAGGGAAAATAACCTTCTGGTATTTGACACAAAGGGAAAATAACCTTCTGGTATTGTGTTAATACCAGAAGGTTATTTTGTGTCAAAAGGAAAATAACCTTCTGGTATTGACACAAAATAACCTTCTGGTATTTGACACAAAGGGAAAATAACCTTCTGGTATTGTGTTAATACCAGAAGGTTATTTTGTGTCAATACCAGAAGGTTATTTTGTGTCAAAGGGAAAATAACCTTCTGGTATTGACACAAAATAACCTTCTGGTATTTGACACAAAGGGAAAATAACCTTCTGGTATTTGACACAAAGGGAAAATAACCTTCTGGTATTGACACAAAGGGACGATAACCATCTGGTATTAACACAAAGGGAAAATAACCTTCTGGTATTGACACAAAGGGAAAATAACCTTCTGGTATTAACACAAAGGGAAAATAACCTTCTGGTATTGACACAAAGGGAAAATAACCATCTGGTATTAACACAAAGGGAAAATAACCTTCTGGTATTAACACAAAGGGAAAATAACCTTCTGGTATTGACACAAAGGGAAAATAACCTTCTGGTATTGACACAAAGGGAAAATAACCTTCTGGTATTTTTGTCGACACAAATGAACAACGTTTAGGTATTTAGTCGACACATGGACAATAATGTTCTGGTATTTAATTGACACAAATGGACAAATGGACAAAACGTCAAAACAATAAACAGTAGTAAAGAAGCAACCAAAAGGCAAAGCGCCTGTAAGCCTATACCAGGCCGTTCATACTCTCACCACTGAGAATTAGTTGTAGACCTAAGTAACAAGTTACCTTCACAATCAATCAATCAATCAATCAAATTTATTTTATATAGCCCTTCGTACATCAGCTGATATCTCAAAGTGCTGTACAGAAACCCAGCCTAAAACCCCAAACAGCAAGCAATGCAGGTGAAGAAGCACGGTGGCTAGGAAAAACTCCCTAGAAAGGCCAAAACCTAGGAAGAAACCTAGAGAGGAACCAGGCTATGTGGGGTGGCCAGTCCTCTTCTGGCTGTGCCGGGTGGAGATTATAACAAAACATGGTCAAGATGTTCAAATGTTCATAAATGACCAGCATGGTCGAATAATAATAAGGCAGAATAGTTGAAACTGGAGCAGCAGCACAGTCAGGTGGACTGGGGACAGCAAGGAGTCATCATGTCAGGTATTCCTGGGGCATGGTCCTAGGGCTCAGGTCCTCCGAGAGAGAGAAAGAGAGAAGGAGAGAATTAGAGAACGCACACTTAGATTCACACAGGACACCGAATAGGACAGGAGAAGTACTCCAGATATAACAACAGTCCTCTCGATTGACAAGGAACGGGTATATATACTCACAGCAACCGGCACATTCAATTAGGAGAAACCGGACCAATGCGCACTTTATTGAGTGAAGTAAAAGCAGCCAACAAGTGCTCAGCATATGTGGGAACTCCTTCAAGACTGTTGAAAAAGCATTCCAGATGAAGCTGGTTGAGAGTGCCAATAGTGTGCCAAGCTGTCTTCAAGGCAAAGGGTGGCTATTGGAAGAACCTTAAATATAAAATCTATTTTGTTTTACCTTTTTTTGGTTACTACATGATTCCATATGTGTTATTACATAGTTTTGATGCCTTCACTATTATTCTACAATGTAGAATATAGTAAAAATAATGAAAAACCCTTGAATGAGTAGGTGTTCTAAAACATTTTACCGGCAGTGCACATACAGGCCTATAGCGACATACAGGCCTATAGCTGCTATAATGACTGAATAAGCAATCAACTTGCGCGATATAGAGGTAGGTGGGAGGTGCGCACCCTCTAGGAACACTGTGCGGCCTCGAAGCATTGTGTGCCCGATACCATGCCCTAGAAACACGGTGCGCCAGACACCACGCTCTAGAAACACGGTGGGCCAGACACCACGCTCTAGAAACACGGTGGGCCAGACACCACGCTCTAGAAACAGAGTTTGGAGAAATGGAAATGTCTGTACTTGGCGCTTGTGGAAATGGAGAAAGGTGGTTCGATGAGAAAACAGTGGAAAGCTGGCATCCTAACCGATTTGATTTAAACACATTGTTGAATTACAGCATGCTATGGCTACCTAGCTGTTTGTGTGCATATGAGATCCATTTGAATTGCTATGTTGTAGATTAATGGAGTATTCCCTGATTATAACAGTTGACGTTCTGTCTCTTCCCCAGGTGTAGAGCTGTTGTGTTAGCCCGTCTGTCCAACCAACCGCTCCACCAGGTGTATCAGACCGCTGGGAATGACTGCACCTTCACAACCTCACCAGGAGTGGGCCCTGGAGGACGACGCCCACATCAATCACACAGCCAGGAGCTAGGAGCACCTTCCTTCCTTTAGCTAGGAGCACCTTCCTTCCTTTAGCTAGGAGCACCTTCCTTCCTTTAGCTAGGATAGCCTCTCTTCCTTTAGCTTGGATAGCCTTTCTTAGTTAGCTAGTGTGAGTCCAGTCCTAGGTTTAGATGCAGCTTTGATGCTGGTGGTGATTTAGAGAGAGAGAGACCCACAGAAGAGGATGGCTCATCAGTTCACCTGATCTCTACCCTTACTGTTGCTAACTTGATTAGTAGTTATCAGCCGAAGGCCTCATACAGAGTATATTCACACTCACACATTCAGTACTAGCCCTACACTGTGTGGTGATTTGGCTCCCTCCACCTCTCCATTCCCCTCCACGCCCCCCTGACGGTCTGGTGGATGTTTTGGCGGCTCTGAGGACTGCATGGCAGTGGCGTAATCGTGGAGAGGCCAGGGTACCACAAACTTATGGACTTTGACAAGAGAGGAGGAGGAGGAGGAAAGGGGGAGGCAGAGGAAGGGAAGAGGATGTCAAAGACGGGAGGGAGCCGGTCGGGGCACGGCAGTCGCAGCTCGGGGAGCAACTCCGGGGTGCTCATGGTGGGCCCTAACTTTCGGGTCGGGAAGAAGATTGGTTGTGGGAACTTTGGAGAGCTACGCCTGGGGAAGAACCTGTACACTAATGAATATGTGGCTATCAAACTGGTGAGTGGACATAATGCTATAACATATTATATGAACATGAGGTTGAACCTTGAGACTGTCCTCTCTGCTACCGCACGGCAAGTGGTCCCGGAGCGCCAAGTCTAGGACCAAGCCATAAGACTCCTAAACATATAAACAAATGGCTACCCAGACTATTTGCATTGCACTATTTTTATGCCCAGCTACTCTTTTATTATCTATGCATAGCCACTTTAATAACTCTACCTACATGTACATAATTACCTCGACACCGGTACCCCCCGCACATTGACACATTGACTGTATATAGCCTCGCTATTGTTATTTACTGCTGCTCTTTAATTATTTGTTATTCTTATCTCTTACTTTTTTAGGGATTTAAAAAAAAAACTGAATTGTTGGTTAAGGGCTTGTAAGTAAGCATTTCACAGTAAGGTCTACCTACACCTGTTGTATTTGGTGCATGTGACAAATAAAGTTGGATTTGAAGTAGCTAGCAAGCTAGCCAACTTTAGCCTGTTAGCTTGGGTGCTTGACTGCCATTGTGAGGTCAGAATGCTCGGATCAACCCTACTCCTCGGCCAGAGTCCAGTGTGCGCTCTGAACTCTGAGAGGGAAACGATTTGGATTTAGACTATACCTTAGTTATATTATATAAACATGAGGTTGAACCATACAGTGCATTTGGAAAGTATTCCGACCCGTGACTTTTTAAAACATTTTGTTATGTTACAGGCTTATTCAAAATGTAATTAAATTGTTTTTTTCCCCTCAATCTACAGTGGGTTGTGAAAGTATTCACCCCCTTGGCATTTTTCCTATTTTGTTGCCTTACAACCTGGAATTAAATTAGATTTTTTTTTTGGGGGGGGGGGGGGGGTTGTATCATTTGATTCACACAATATGCCTACCACTTTGAATTTTTATTAGGAAACAAACAAGAAATAAAACAAAAAAATTGAAAACTTGAGTGTGTATAACATTCACCCCCCCAAAGTCAATACTTTGTAGAGCCACCTTTTGCAGCAATTACAGCTGTAAGTCTCTTGGGGTATGTCTCTATAAGCTTGGCACATCTAGCCATTGGGATTTTTGCCCATTCTTGAAGGCAAAACTGCTCCAGCTCCTTCAAGTTGGATGGGTTCTGCTGGTGTACAGCAATCTTTAAGTCATACCACAGATTCTCAATTGGATTGAGGTCTGGGCTTTGACTATGCCTTTCCAAGACATTTAAATGTTTCCCCTTAAACCACTCAAGTGTTGCTTTAGCAGTATGCTTAGGGTCATTGTCCTGCTGGAAGGTGAACCTCCGTCCCAGTCTCAAATCTCTGAAACAGGTTTCCCTCAATAATTTCCCTGTATTTAGCACCATCCATCATTCCTTCAATTCTGACCAGTTTCCCAGTCCTTGCCGATGAAAAACATCCCCACAGCATGATGGTGTTCTCGGGGTGATGAGAGGTGTTCGGTTTGTGACAGACATAGCGTTTCCCTTGATGGCAAAAAGCTCAATTTTAGTCTCATCTGACCAGAGTACCTTCCATGTTTGGGGAGTCTCTCACGTGCTTATTTATTTCTGTCCACTCTTCCATAAAGCCCAGCTCTGTGGAGTGTACGGCTTAAAGTGGTCCTGTGGACAGATACTCCAATCTCCACTGTGGAGCTTTGCAGCTCCTTCAGGGTTATCTTTGGTCTCTTTGTTGCCTCTCTGATGCCCTCCTTGCCTGATCAGTTTTGGTGGGTGGCCTTCTCTTGGCAGGTTTGTTGTGGTGCCATATTCTTTCCATTTTTTTATAATATATTTAATGGTGCTCTGTGGGAGAGTACCATCATCTAGTCAGTACCATCATCTAGTCAGTACCATCCTCTAGTCAGTACCAGTAGAGTACCATCCTCTAGTCAGTACCATCCTCTAGTCAGTACCAGTAGAGTACCATCCTCTAGTCAGTACCATCCTCTAGTCAGTACCGTGTAGACCTCACTGTGAAATGCTTACTTACAATTCCTTAACCAACAATGCAGTAAAACATGATTTATTCTGCGCTTTCAGACGAGAGTGCTCTGAAATCGGAGTAGATGGCCAGAGTGAATTTACGATCGCACCCTTTAATTAAATAGTGATCCATTCTGACTACTGACTCTGTCATCACACAGGACCGCGTGCTGACAATTATGGGCCGGCAGGCTACGAGGAGGCTAGATCTTTGTACGTGGACCTAAGGGATATGCTATCCAGATGAGTGTAGAGTCAGTGTGCCTGTCAAGTGGAGATAGCTGCCAAAAGGTTGAACGTACGTATCGTTAGGATCGTAAGAAAAGCTATGCATGAAACATGAAACGTAAATGTTCAAATAGATCTTTAAACGTACAAACTCTATGTTACGACTATGAATGAACATTTACACGTTCAATTCTTACTTTACGTCTCCCTTTACTCGGTTCCAGATCTTTTTTATGCGTACAAACTTTTGTCAGTAATGTGGCATCTGCAAAGGACATAAACCGAACGTAGCTCGTTGAAATTAGCTAGTCAATCAAGCAACTCCAGCCCAGACGACGGAGTTGCTTTGCAGGTTCTGGTTTCTTTTTCAAAAAAGAAGTCGAGAGCTTGTTTTAGAGCTGCATTCAATAACGACGTTATACCACTAGATGGCGCAGTAAAGGCTTGGGCCTTCAGCTAATGACTCATGTGAGAATGATAAAGACCCAGAAGAGCCTTGTCAAGAATAACCGCCCGAGCTGCAAAATAGAAGTAAATATGATTTAAGCTAGGCCTATTCTAGTATCTAAATATGCCATCCGGTTGTGTGTCATTTAATTGCATCGTTTATTTTTATAGCCGCGTGGGGCTAATGTGGTGATCATGTCATCAAATGAATCACACTTTTTCCAGTATTTGGGAGCACGGACTAGGCCTTATATTAGTCATTATGACTGGTGTATTTGTGACTTCTACTCTTGTGTGTAGGCTTGTTGTAGCCATTTGCGTTGCTCAACCCCTGTCACACACCTTACACCTTAGCCAAATACATTTAAACTCAGTTTTTCACAATTCCTGACATTTAGTCCTAGTAATAATTCCCTATCTCAGGTCAGTTAGGATCACCACTATATTGTAAGATGTGAAATGTCAGAATAATAGTAGACAGAATGATTTATTTCAGCTTTTATTTCTTTCATCACATTCCCAGTGGGTCAGAAGTTTACATACACTCAATTAGTATTTGGTAGCATTGCCTTTAAATTGTTTAACTTGGGTCAAATGCTTCGGGTAGCCTTCCAACAATAAGTTGGGTAAATTTTGGCCCATTCCTCCTGACAGAGATGGTGTAACTGAGTCAGGTTTGTAGGCCTCCTTGCTCGCACATGCTTTTTCAGTTCTGCCCACACATTTTCCATAGGATTGAGGTCAGGGCTTTGTGATGGCCACTCCAATACCTTGACTTTGTTGTCCTTAAGCCATTTTGCCACAACTTTGGAAGTATGCTTGGGGTCATTGTCCATTTGGAAGACCCATTTGCGACCAAGCTTTAACTTCCTGACTGATGTCTTGAGATGTTGCTTCAATATATCCACATAATTTTCTTCCCTCATGATGCCATCTATTTTGTGAAGTGCACCAGTCCCTCCTGCAGCAAAGCACCCCACAACATGATGCTGCCATCCCCGTGTTTCACAGTTGGGATGGGGTTCTTTGGCTTGCAAGCCTTCCCCTTCATCCTCCAAACATAAGGATGGTTATTATGGCCAAACAGATCTATTTTTGTTTCATCAGACCAGAGGACATTTCTCCAAAAAGTACGAAGACTTGGCCGACCAAAACCTATTTTATTTTATTTGTAATAATGACAATTACAACAATACTGAATGAACACATTTATTTTACCTTAATATTATACATCAATAATATCAATTTAGCCTCAAATAAATAATGAAACATGTTCAATTTGGTTTAAATAATGCAAAAACAAAGTGTTGGAGAAGAAAGTAAAAGTGCAATATGTGCTATGTAAAAAAGCTAACGTTTCAGTTCCTTGCTCAGAACATGAGAACATATGAAAGCTGGTAGTTCCTTTTAACATGAGTCTTCAATATTCCCAGGTAAGAAGTTTTAGGTTGTAGTTATTATAGGAATTATAGGACTATTTATTTCTATACCATTTGTATTTCATATACCTTTGACAATTGGATGTTCTTATAGGCACTTTAGTACTGCCAGTGTAACAGTATAGCTTCCGTCCCTCTCCTCGCCCCTACCTCGGCTCGAACCAGGAACACTTCGACAACAGCCATCCTCGAAGCACCGTTACCCATCGCTCCACAAAAGCCTCGGCCCTTGCAGAGCAAGGGGAACAACTACTCCAAGTCTCAGAGCAAGTGACGTCACCGATTGAAACGCTATTAGCGTGCACCTCGCTAACTAGCTAGCCATTTCACATCGGTTACACCAGCCTAATCTCGGGAGTTGATAGGCTTGAAGTCATAAACAGCTCAATGCTTGAAGCACAGCGAAGAGCTGCTGGCAAATGCAGGAAAGTGCTGTTTGAATGAATGCTTACAAGCTTGCTGCTGCCTACCACCGCTCAGACTGCTCTATCAAATATCAAATCATAGACTTAATTATAACATAATAACACACAGACATACGAGCCTTAGGTCATTGAGCCTTAGGTCATTGAGCCTCAGGTCATTGATATGGTTGAATCCGGAAACTATCCTTTTTGAAAACAAAATGTTTATTCTTTCAGTGAAATACGGAACCGTTCCGTATTTTATCTAACGGGTGGCATCCCTAAGTCTAAATATTGCTGTTACATTGTACAACCTTCAATGTTATGTCATAATTATGTACAATTCTGGCAAATTAATTACTGTCTTTGTTTGGAAGAAATGGTCTTCACACAGTTCGCAACGAGCCAGGCGGCCCAAACTGCTGCATATATCCTGACCGCTTGCACATAACGCAAGAGAAGTGACACATTATCTCTAGTTAAAATAAATTCATGTTAGCAGGCAATATTAACAAAATATGCAGGTTTAAAAATATATACTTGTATTGATTTTAAGAAAGGCATTGATGTTTATGGTTTGGTGCAACAACAGTGCTAAATCATCACCCGTTTGGCGAAGTAGGCTGTGATTCGATGAAAAATTAACAGGCACCGCATCGATTATATGCAACGCAGGACACGCTAGATAAACTAGTGTTAAGATGTTTTGTTTTTTATAAGTTTAATGCTAGCTAGCAACTTACCTTGGCTTCTTGCTGCCCTCGCGTAACAGGTAGTCAGCCTGCCACGCAGGCTCCTCGTGGAGTGCAATGTAAGGCAGGTGGTTAGAGCGTTGGACTAGTAACCAGAAGGTTGCAAAAACTAGTCATCGAGCTTTCAAGGTAAAAATCTGTCGTTCTGCCCCTGAACAAGGCAGTTAACCCACTGTTCATTGAAAATAAGAATGTGTTCTTAACTGACTTGCCTAGTTAAATAAAGGTGTAAAAAAAAAAAAACATCGGTGTCCAAAAATACAGATTCCCAATTGTTATGAAAACTTGAAACCGGCCCTAATTTATCGGCCATTCCGATTAATCGGTCGACCTCTAGTAGATACTACTGGTTATGAATCCTTATTCCTGGTGCATACTACTGGTTATGATTCATGTTAGATAAAGCTGTAATAGTCCTGCAGCATGTATGTAGTCCTAAAGCTGTTGTAGTCCTAAAGCTGTTGTAGTCCTGCAGCATGTATGTAGTCCTAAAGCTGTTGTAGTTCTAAAGCTGTTGTAGTCCTGCAGCATGTATGTAGTCCTAAAGCTGTTGTAGTCCTAAAGCTGTTGTAGTCCTGCAGCATGTATGTAGTCCTAAAGCTGTTGTAGTCCTAAAGCTGTTGTAATCCTGCAGCATGTATGTAGTCCTAAAGCTGTTGTAATCCTGCAGCATGTATGTAGATCTAAAGCTGTTGTAGTCCTGCAGCATGTATGTAGATCTAAAGCTGTTGTAGTCCTGCAGCATGTATGTAGATCTAAAGCTGTTGTAGTCCTGCAGCATGTATGTAGATCTAAAGCTGTTGTAGTCCTGCAGCATGTATGTAGTCCTAAAGCTGTTGTAGTCCTGCAGCATGTATGTAGATCTAAAGCTGTTGTAGTCCTGCAGCATGTATGTAGTCCTAAAGCTGTTGTAGTCCTGCAGCATGTATGTAGTCCTAAAGCTGTTGTAGTCCTGCAGCATGTATGTAGATCTAAAGCTGTTGTAGTCCTGCAGCATGTATGTAGTCCTAAAGCTGTTGTAGTCCTGCAGCATGTATGTAGTCCTAAAGCTGTTGTAGTCCTGCAGCATGTATGTAGTCCTAAAGCTGTTGTAGTCCTGCAGCATGTATGTAGATCTACAGCTGTATGTAGATCTAAAGCTGTTGTCGTCCTGCAGCATGTATGTAGTCCTGCAGCATGTATGTAGTCCTAAAGCTGTTGTAGTCCTGCAGCATGTATGTAGATCTAAAGCTGTTGTAGTCCTAAAGCTGTTGTAGTCCTAAAGCTGTTGTAGTCCTAAAGCTGTTGTAGTCCTAAAGCTGTTGTAGTCCTAAAGCTGTTGTAGTCCTAAAGCTGTTGTAGTCCTAAAGCTGTTGTAGTCCTGCAGCAGTCCTAAAGCTGTTGTAGTACTGCAGCATGTATGTAGATCTAAAGCTGTTGTAGTCCTGCAGCATGTATGTAGTCCTAAAGCTGTTGTAGTCCTGCAGCATGTATGTAGTCCTAAAGCTGTTGTAGTCCTGCAGCATGTATGTAGTCCTAAAGCTGTTGTAGTCCTGCAGCATGTATGTAGATCTAAAGCTGTTGTAGTCCTGCAGCATGTATGTAGTCCTAAAGCTGTTGTAGTCCTGCAGCATGTATGTAGTCCTAAAGCTGTTGTAGTCCTGCAGCATGTATGTAGATCTAAAGCTGTTGTAGTCCTGCAGCATGTATGTAGTCCTAAAGCTGTTGTAGTCCTGCAGCATGTATGTAGTCCTAAAGCTGTTGTAGTCCTGCAGCATGTATGTAGTCCTAAAGCTGTTGTAGTCCTGCAGCATGTATGTAGTCCTAAAGCTGTTGTAGTCCTGCAGCATGTATGTAGATCTAAAGCTGTTGTAGTCCTGCAGCATGTATGTAGTCCTAAAGCTGTTGTAGTCCTGCAGCATGTATGTAGTCCTAAAGCTGTTGTAGTCCTGCAGCATGTATGTAGATCTAAAGCTGTTGTAGTCCTGCAGCATGTATGTAGTCCTAAAGCTGTTGTAGTCCTGCAGCATGTATGTAGATCTAAAGCTGTTGTAGTCCTAAAGCTGTTGTAGTCCTAAAGCTGTTGTAGTCCTGCAGCATGTATGTAGATCTAAAGCTGTTGTAGTCCTGCAGCATGTATGTAGTCCTAAAGCTGTTGTAGTCCTGCAGCATGTATGTAGATCTAAAGCTGTTGTAGTCCTGCAGCATGTATGTAGTCCTAAAGCTGTTGTAGTCCTGCAGCATGTATGTAGTCCTAAAGCTGTTGTAGTCCTAAAGCTGTTGTAGTCCTGCAGCATGTATGTAGTCCTAAAGCTGTTGTAGTCCTGCAGCATGTATGTAGTCCTAAAGCTGTTGTAATCCTGCAGCATGTATGTAGTCCTAAAGCTGTTGTAGTCCTGCAGCATGTATGTAGTCCTAAAGCTGTTGTAGTCCTGCAGCATGTATGTAGATCTAAAGCTGTTGTAGTCCTGCAGCATGTATGTAGTCCTAAAGCTGTTGTAGTCCTGCAGCATGTATGTAGTCCTAAAGCTGTTGTAGTCCTGCAGCATGTATGTAGATCTAAAGCTGTTGTAGTCCTGCAGCATGTATGTAGATCTAAAGCTGTTGTAGTCCTGCAGCATGTATGTAGATCTAAAGCTGTTGTAGTCCTGCAGCATGTATGTAGTCCTAAAGCTGTTGTAGTCCTGCAGCATGTATGTAGTCCTAAAGCTGTTGTAATCCTGCAGCATGTATGTAGTCCTAAAGCTGTTGTAGTCCTGCAGCATGTATGTAGTCCTAAAGCTGTTGTAGTCCTGCAGCATGTATGTAGATCTAAAGCTGTTGTAGTCCTGCAGCATGTATGTAGATCTAAAGCTGTTGTAGTCCTGCAGCATGTATGTAGATCTAAAGCTGTTGTAGTCCTGCAGCATGTATGTAGATCTAAAGCTGTTGTAGTCCTGCAGCATGTATGTAGTCCTAAAGCTGTTGTAGTCCTGCAGCATGTATGTAGTCCTAAAGCTGTTGTAATCCTGCAGCATGTATGTAGTCCTAAAGCTGTTGTAGTCCTGCAGCATGTATGTAGTCCTAAAGCTGTTGTAATCCTGCAGCATGTATGTAGTCCTAAAGCTGTTGTAGTCCTGCAGCATGTATGTAGATCTAAAGCTGTTGTAGTCCTGCAGCATGTATGTAGTCCTAAAGCTGTTGTAGTCCTGCAGCATGTATGTAGTCCTAAAGCTGTTGTAAGCCTCCATGTCCATTCTGGGCTAGCTGTTCAGAACATCCTGTGCGTTTAAATGCAATCTGTTTCTGTTTGGCTTGTTGGTTTGGTTTTACACACACTTGCTCAGAAAGCCCTCTCGTCTGTGGTTTGCTTGCGCACTGAGTTTCATGAATGACTCAACCCCCTGTGGTCCTGAACCCCACCACCCGTGCTTAGTCGGGGACACACGTTCACCCACCAACTGAGTTATTGGGATTGATTGATTCACACAGTCTTTTTCCTGTGATGAGGTTATGAGCTATCCCCATTGTTTGACCTCGAACCGTCATCATGTTTGACCTCGAACCGTCATCATGTTTGACCTCGAACCGTCATCATGTTTGACCTCGAACCCTCATCATGTTTGACCTCTAACCCTCATCATGTTTGACCTCTAACCCTCATCATGTTTGACCTCTAACCGTCCTCATGTTTGACCTCTAACCGTCCTCATGGTGTTTGATCTCTAAACCTCATGGTGTTTATCTCATTTCCAGGAGGCCATCAAGTCCCGGGCCCCACAGCTCCACCTGGAGTACAGGTTCTATAAACAGCTGGGGAGTTCAGGTGAGAAACATCACAGAATCATATTGATTCTCTGTGGTCATGAACACCAATGTAATGGAAGTTTATTATCAGGAAAACTGTTAAATGTAGTATTGAATCCACCAATATAATGGATGTTTATTATCAGGGAAATAATTAAATATATCTTCAACTAACCTGTACCCCCGCACATTGACTCGGTCCCGGTATCCCCTGTATAATGTCTCCACATTGAGAGTGTGTGTGTGGCAGGCTTACAGTGATGTCAAAAAACAACATTTGAGAGTGTGCTGACCCTGGTGCTAGAGGGGGTACAGCTGACCCTGGTGCTAGAGGGGGTACAGCTGGAGGTTGAATGTTTGAAGGGGTACTATAACCAGTCTGGGAACCACTGATCTAGGACCAAAAGGCTTCTTAACAGCTTCTATCCCCAAGCCATGAGACTCTTGAACACTTAATCAAATGGCTACCTGGACTATTTGCATTGTACCCACCATATCCTCCATTTTGACGCTGCTGCTACTCCGTTTATTTTCCAGACATGCATCCAGTCACTTAACCTCTACCTACATGTACATATTACCTCAACTACCTCCACTAACCGGTGCCCCAGCACATTGACTCTGTACCGGTGCCCCCTTGTTTATAGTGTCGCTATTGTTATTTTACTGCTGCTCTTTAATTACTTGTTATATTTCAATATTATTTTTTATTGTTTTTCTTAAAACTGCATTGTTGATTAAGGGCTTGTAAATAACATTTGATTTGATTTAAATTTGATATTGATATAACAGGCTGAGGTACAGTCACCAGGTGCTCTCCACTATAACAAACAGGCTGAGGTACAGTCACCAGGTGCTCTCCACTATAACAGGTTGAGCCAGTCACCAAGTGCTCTCCACTATAACAGGCTGAGCTAGTCACCAGTCACCAGGTGCTCTCCACTATAACAGGCTGAGCTAGTCACCAGGTGCTCTCCACTATAACAGGCTGAGCTAGTCACCAGGTGCTCTCCACTATAACAGGCTGAGCTAGTCACCAGTCACCAGGTGCTCTCCACAATAACAGGCTGAGCTAGTCACCAGGTGCTCTCCACCATAACAGGCTGAGCTAGTCACCAGGTGCTCTCCACTATAACAGGCTGAGCTAATCACCAAGTTCTCTCCACTATAACAGGCTGAGCTAGTCACCAGGTGCTCTCCACTATAACAGGCTGAGCTAGTCACCAGTCACCAGGTGCTCTCCACTATAACAGGCTGAGCTAGTCACCAGGTGCTCTCCATTATAACAGGCTGAGCTAGTCACCAGTCACCAGGTGCTCTCCACTATAACAGGCTGAGCTAGTCACCAGGTGCTCTCCCCTATAACAGGCTGAGCCAGTCACCAGTCACCAGGTGCTCTCCCCTATACCAGGCTGAGCCAGTCACCAGTCACCAGGTGCTCTCCACTATAACAGGCTGAGCTAGTCACCAGTCACCAGGTGCTCTCCACTATAACAGGCTGAGATAGTCACCAGGTGCTCTCCACTATAACAGGCTGAGCTAGTCATCAGTCACCAGGTGCTCTCCACTATAACAGGCTGAGCTAGTCATCAGTCACCAGGTGCTCTCCACTATAACAGGCTGAGGTACAGTCACCAGGTGCTCTCCACTATAACAAACAGGCTGAGGTACAGTCACCAGGTGCTCTCCACTATAACAGGTTGAGCCAGTCACCAAGTGCTCTCCACTATAACAGGCTGAGCTAGTCACCAGTCACCAGGTGCTCTCCACTATAACAGGCTGAGCAAGTCACCAAGTGCTCTCCACTATAACAGGCTGAGCTAGTCACCAGTCACCAGGTGCTCTCCACTATAACAGGCTGAGCTAGTCACCAGGTGCTCTCCACTATAACAGGCTGAGCTAGTCACCAGGTGCTCTCCACTATAACAGGCTGAGCTAGTCACCAGTCACCAGGTGCTCTCCACAATAACAGGCTGAGCTAGTCACCAGGTGCTCTCCACCATAACAGGCTGAGCTAGTCACCAGGTGCTCTCCACTATAACAGGCTGAGCTAATCACCAAGTTCTCTCCACTATAACAGGCTGAGCTAGTCACCAGGTGCTCTCCACTATAACAGGCTGAGCTAGTCACCAGTCACCAGGTGCTCTCCACTATAACAGGCTGAGATAGTCACCAGGTGCTCTCCACTATAACAGGCTGAGCTAGTCATCAGTCACCAGGTGCTCTCCACTATAACAGGCTGAGCTAGTCATCAGTCACCAGGTGCTCTCCACTATAACAGGCTGAGGTACAGTCACCAGGTGCTCTCCACTATAACAAACAGGCTGAGGTACAGTCACCAGGTGCTCTCCACTATAACAGGTTGAGCCAGTCACCAAGTGCTCTCCACTATAACAGGCTGAGCTAGTCACCAGTCACCAGGTGCTCTCCACTATAACAGGCTGAGCAAGTCACCAAGTGCTCTCCACTATAACAGGCTGAGCTAGTCACCAGTCACCAGGTGCTCTCCACTATAACAGGCTGAGCTAGTCACCAGGTGCTCTCCACTATAACAGGCTGAGCTAGTCACCAGGTGCTCTCCACTATAACAGGCTGAGCTAGTCACCAGTCACCAGGTGCTCTCCACAATAACAGGCTGAGCTAGTCACCAGGTGCTCTCCACCATAACAGGCTGAGCTAGTCACCAGGTGCTCTCCACTATAACAGGCTGAGCTAATCACCAAGTTCTCTCCACTATAACAGGCTGAGCTAGTCACCAGGTGCTCTCCACTATAACAGGCTGAGCTAGTCACCAGTCACCAGGTGCTCTCCACTATAACAGGCTGAGCTAGTCACCAGGTGCTCTCCATTATAACAGGCTGAGCTAGTCACCAGTCACCAGGTGCTCTCCACTATAACAGGCTGAGCTAGTCACCAGGTGCTCTCCCCTATAACAGGCTGAGGTACAGTCACCAGGTGCTCTCCCCTATACCAGGCTGAGCCAGTCACCAGTCACCAGGTGCTCTCCACTATAACAGGCTGAGCTAGTCACCAGTCACCAGGTGCTCTCCACTATAACAGGCTGAGATAGTCACCAGGTGCTCTCCACTATAACAGGCTGAGCTAGTCATCAGTCACCAGGTGCTCTCCACTTAACAGGCTGAGCTAGTCATCAGTCACCAGGTGCTCTCCACTATAACAGGCTGAGCTAGTCATCAGTCACCAGGTGCTCTCCACTATAACAGGCTGAGCTAGTCACCAGTCACCATGTGCTCTCCACTATAACAGGCTGAGCCAGTCACCAGGTGCTCTCCACTATAACAGGCTGAGCTAGTCACCAGGTGCTCTCCACTATAACAGGCTGAGCTAGTCATCAGTCACCAGGTGCTCTCCACTATAGCAGGCTGAGCTAGTCACCAGTCACCAGGTGCTCTCCACTATAACAGGCTGAGCTAGTCACCAGGTGCTCTCCACTATAGCAGGCTGAGCTAGTCACCAGGTGCTCTCCACTATAACAGGCTGAGCTAGTCACCAGACACCAGGTGCTCTCCACTATAACAGGCTGAGCTAGTCACCAGGTGCTCTCCACTATAACAGGCTGAGCTAGTCACCAGTCACCAGGTGCTCTCCACTATAACAGGCTGAGCTAGTCACCAGTCACCATGTGCTCTCCACTATAACAGGCTGAGCCAGTCACCAGGTGCTCTCCACTATAACAGGCTGAGCTAGTCACCAGTCACCAGGTGCTCTCCACTATAACAGGCTGAGCTAGTCACCAGGTGCTCTCCCCTATAACAGGCTGAGGTACAGTCACCAGGTGCTCTCCCCTATACCAGGCTGAGCCAGTCACCAGTCACCAGGTGCTCTCCACTATAACAGGCTGAGCTAGTCACCAGTCACCAGGTGCTCTCCACTATAACAGGCTGAGCTAGTCACCAGGTGCTCTCCCCTATAACAGGCTGAGGTACAGTCACCAGGTGCTCTCCCCTATACCAGGCTGAGCCAGTCACCAGTCACCAGGTGCTCTCCACTATAACAGGCTGAGCTAGTCACCAGTCACCAGGTGCTCTCCACTATAACAGGCTGAGATAGTCACCAGGTGCTCTCCACTATAACAGGCTGAGCTAGTCATCAGTCACCAGGTGCTCTCCACTTAACAGGCTGAGCTAGTCATCAGTCACCAGGTGCTCTCCACTATAACAGGCTGAGCTAGTCATCAGTCACCAGGTGCTCTCCACTATAACAGGCTGAGCTAGTCACCAGTCACCATGTGCTCTCCACTATAACAGGCTGAGCCAGTCACCAGGTGCTCTCCACTATAACAGGCTGAGCTAGTCACCAGGTGCTCTCCACTATAACAGGCTGAGCTAGTCACCAGTCACCAGGTGCTCTCCACTATAGCAGGCTGAGCTAGTCACCAGTCACCAGGTGCTCTCCACTATAACAGGCTGAGCTAGTCACCAGGTGCTCTCCACTATAGCAGGCTGAGCTAGTCACCAGGTGCTCTCCACTATAACAGGCTGAGCTAGTCACCAGACACCAGGTGCTCTCCACTATAACAGGCTGAGCTAGTCACCAGGTGCTCTCCACTATAACAGGCTGAGCTAGTCACCAGTCACCAGGTGCTCTCCACTATAACAGGCTGAGCTAGTCACCAGTCACCATGTGCTCTCCACTATAACAGGCTGAGCCAGTCACCAGGTGCTCTCCACTATAACAGGCTGAGCTAGTCACCAGGTGCTTTCCACTATAACAGGCTAAGCTAGTCACCAGTCACCAGGTGCTCTCCACTATAGCAGGCTGAGCTAGTCACCAGTCACCAGGTGCTCTCCACTATAACAGGCTGAGCTAGTCACCAGGTGCTCTCCACTATAGCAGGCTGAGCTAGTCATCAGTCACCAGGTGCTCTCCACTATAACAGGCTGAGCTAGTCACCAGTCACCATGTGCTCTCCACTATAACAGGCTGAGCCAGTCACCAGGTGCTCTCCACTATAACAGGCTGAGCTAGTCACCAGGTGCTCTCCACTATAACAGGCTGAGCTAGTCACCAGGTGCTCTCCACTATAACAGGCTGAGCTAGTCACCAGTCACCAGGTGCTCTCCACAATAACAGGCTGAGCTAGTCACCAGGTGCTCTCCACCATAACAGGCTGAGCTAGTCACCAGGTGCTCTCCACTATAACAGGCTGAGCTAATCACCAAGTTCTCTCCACTATAACAGGCTGAGCTAGTCACCAGGTGCTCTCCACTATAACAGGCTGAGCTAGTCACCAGTCACCAGGTGCTCTCCACTATAACAGGCTGAGCTAGTCACCAGGTGCTCTCCATTATAACAGGCTGAGCTAGTCACCAGTCACCAGGTGCTCTCCACTATAACAGGCTGAGCTAGTCACCAGGTGCTCTCCCCTATAACAGGCTGAGGTACAGTCACCAGGTGCTCTCCCCTATACCAGGCTGAGCCAGTCACCAGTCACCAGGTGCTCTCCACTATAACAGGCTGAGCTAGTCACCAGTCACCAGGTGCTCTCCACTATAACAGGCTGAGATAGTCACCAGGTGCTCTCCACTATAACAGGCTGAGCTAGTCATCAGTCACCAGGTGCTCTCCACTTAACAGGCTGAGCTAGTCATCAGTCACCAGGTGCTCTCCACTATAACAGGCTGAGCTAGTCATCAGTCACCAGGTGCTCTCCACTATAACAGGCTGAGCTAGTCACCAGTCACCATGTGCTCTCCACTATAACAGGCTGAGCCAGTCACCAGGTGCTCTCCACTATAACAGGCTGAGCTAGTCACCAGGTGCTCTCCACTATAACAGGCTGAGCTAGTCATCAGTCACCAGGTGCTCTCCACTATAGCAGGCTGAGCTAGTCACCAGTCACCAGGTGCTCTCCACTATAACAGGCTGAGCTAGTCACCAGGTGCTCTCCACTATAGCAGGCTGAGCTAGTCACCAGGTGCTCTCCACTATAACAGGCTGAGCTAGTCACCAGACACCAGGTGCTCTCCACTATAACAGGCTGAGCTAGTCACCAGGTGCTCTCCACTATAACAGGCTGAGCTAGTCACCAGTCACCAGGTGCTCTCCACTATAACAGGCTGAGCTAGTCACCAGTCACCATGTGCTCTCCACTATAACAGGCTGAGCCAGTCACCAGGTGCTCTCCACTATAACAGGCTGAGCTAGTCACCAGTCACCAGGTGCTCTCCACTATAACAGGCTGAGCTAGTCACCAGGTGCTCTCCCCTATAACAGGCTGAGGTACAGTCACCAGGTGCTCTCCCCTATACCAGGCTGAGCCAGTCACCAGTCACCAGGTGCTCTCCACTATAACAGGCTGAGCTAGTCACCAGTCACCAGGTGCTCTCCACTATAACAGGCTGAGCTAGTCACCAGGTGCTCTCCCCTATAACAGGCTGAGGTACAGTCACCAGGTGCTCTCCCCTATACCAGGCTGAGCCAGTCACCAGTCACCAGGTGCTCTCCACTATAACAGGCTGAGCTAGTCACCAGTCACCAGGTGCTCTCCACTATAACAGGCTGAGATAGTCACCAGGTGCTCTCCACTATAACAGGCTGAGCTAGTCATCAGTCACCAGGTGCTCTCCACTTAACAGGCTGAGCTAGTCATCAGTCACCAGGTGCTCTCCACTATAACAGGCTGAGCTAGTCATCAGTCACCAGGTGCTCTCCACTATAACAGGCTGAGCTAGTCACCAGTCACCATGTGCTCTCCACTATAACAGGCTGAGCCAGTCACCAGGTGCTCTCCACTATAACAGGCTGAGCTAGTCACCAGGTGCTCTCCACTATAACAGGCTGAGCTAGTCACCAGTCACCAGGTGCTCTCCACTATAGCAGGCTGAGCTAGTCACCAGTCACCAGGTGCTCTCCACTATAACAGGCTGAGCTAGTCACCAGGTGCTCTCCACTATAGCAGGCTGAGCTAGTCACCAGGTGCTCTCCACTATAACAGGCTGAGCTAGTCACCAGACACCAGGTGCTCTCCACTATAACAGGCTGAGCTAGTCACCAGGTGCTCTCCACTATAACAGGCTGAGCTAGTCACCAGTCACCAGGTGCTCTCCACTATAACAGGCTGAGCTAGTCACCAGTCACCATGTGCTCTCCACTATAACAGGCTGAGCCAGTCACCAGGTGCTCTCCACTATAACAGGCTGAGCTAGTCACCAGGTGCTTTCCACTATAACAGGCTAAGCTAGTCACCAGTCACCAGGTGCTCTCCACTATAAAAGGCTGAGCTAGTCACCAGTCACCAGGTGCTCTCCACTATAGCAGGCTGTGCTAGTCACCAGTCACCAGGTGCTCTCCACTATAACAGGCTGAGGTAGTCACCAGGTGCTCTCCACTATAGCAGGCTGAGCTAGTCACCAGTCACCAGGTGCTCTCCACTATAACAGGCTGAGGTACAGTCACTAGGTGCTCTCCACTATAGCAGGCTGAGGTACAGTCACCAGGTGCTCTCCACTATAACAGGCTGAGCTATTCACCAGTCACCAGGTGCTCTCCACTATAACAGGTTGAGCCAGTCACCAGGTGCTCTCCACTATAACAGGCTGAGCTAGTCACCAGTCACCAGGTGCTCTCCACTATAACAGGCTGAGCTAGTCACCAGACACCAGGTGCTCTCCACTATAACAGGCTGAGCTAGTCACAAGGTTCTCTCCACTATAACAGGCTGAGCTAGTCACCAGTCACCAGGTGCTCTCCACTATAACAGGCTGAGCTAGTCACCAGTCACCAAGTGCTCTCCACTATAACAGTTTTTCTGATATTATACTTCCATTACATTGGTGGATTCAAATCAAATCAAATGTTATTTGTCAGTAGACCTTACCGTGAAATGCTGAATACAACAGGTGTAGTAGACCTTACCATGAAATGCTGACTTTACATACCTGTGGCTGTATTTCAAGGCCTACCTTCAAACTCAGTGCCTCTTTGCTTGACAACAGGAGAAAATCAAAAGAAATCAGCCAAGACTTCAGAAAAAAAATGTAGACCTCCACAAGTCTGGTTCATGCTTGGGAGCAATTTCCAAACGCCTGAAGGTACCACGTTCATCTGTACTAACAATAGTACACAAGTATAAACACCATGGGACCATGCAGCCATCAAACCGCTCAGGTAGGAGACACGTTCTGTCTCCTAGAGATGAACGTACTTTGGTACGAGAAGAGCAAGTCAATCCCAGAACAACAGCAAAGGACCCTGTGAAGATACTGGAGGAAACAGGTACAAAAGTATCTACAGTGGGGCAAAAAAGTATTTAGTCAGCCACCAATTGTGCAAGTTCTCCCACTTAAAAAGATGAGAGGCCTGTAATTTTCATCATAGGTACACTTCAACTATGACAGACAAAACAAGAAAAAAAATCCAGAAAATCACATTGTAGGATTTTTTTATTAATTTATTTGCAAATTATGGCGGAAAATAAACTTTTGTTATTGACCAAATACTTATCTCAATACTTTGTTATATACCCTTTGTTGGCAATGACAGAGGTCAAACGTTTTCTGTAAGTCTTCACAAGGTTTTCACACACTGTTGCTGGTATTTTGGCCCATTCCTCCATGCAGATCTCCTCTAGAGCAGTGATGTTTTGTGGCTGTTGCTGGGCAACACGGACTTTCAACTCCCTCTAAAGATTTTCTATGGGGTTGAGATCTGGAGACTGGCTAGGCCACTCCAGGACCTTGAAATGCTTCTTACGAAGCCACTCCTTCGTTGCCTGGGCGGTGTGTTTGGGATCATTGTCATGCTGAAAGACCCAGCCACGTTTCATCTTCAATGCCCTTGCTGATGGAAGGAGGATTTCACACAAAATCTCACGATACATGGCCCCATTCATTCTTTCCTTTACACGGATCAGTCGTCCTGGTCCCTTTGCAGAAAAACAGCCCCAAAGCATGATGTTTCCACCCCCATGCTTCACAGTAGGTATGGTGTTCTTTTGATGCAACTCAACATTCTTTGTCCTCCAAACACGACGAGTTTAGTTTTAACCAAAAATATATATTTTGGTTTCATCTGAGCATATGACATTCTCCCAATCTTCTTCTGGATCATCCAAATGCTCTCTAGCAAACTTCAGACGGGCCTGAACAGGTACTGGCTTAAGCAGGGGGACACGTCTTGCACTGCAGGATTTGAGTCCCTGGCGGCGTAGTGTGTTACTGATGGTAGGCTTTGTTACTTTGGTCCCAGCTCTCTGCAGGTCATTCACTAGGTCCCTCCGTGTGGTTCTGAGATTTTTGCTCACCGTTCTTGTGATCATTTTGACCCCACGGGGTGAGATCTTGCGTGGAGCCCCAGATCGAGGGAGATTATCAGTGGTCTTGTATATCTTCCATTTCCTAATAATTGCTCCCACAGTTGATTTCTTCAAACCAAGCTGCTTACCTATTGCAGATTCAGTCTTCCCAGCCTGGTGTAGGTCTACAATTTTGTTTCTGGTGTCCTTTGACAGCTCTTTGGTCTTGGCCATAGTGGAGTTTGGAGTGTGACTGTTGTGGACAGGAGTCTTTTATACTGATAACAAGTTCAAACAGGTGCCATTCATACAGGTAACAAGTGGAGGACAGAGGAGCCTCTTAAAGAAGAAGTTACAGGTCTGTGAGAGCCAGAAATCTTGCTTGTTTGCAAATGACCAAATACAAATGACCAAATACTTATTTTTTAATTTGCAAATAAATTCATTAAAAATCCTACAATATGATTTTCTGGATTTTTTTCTTCTCATTTTGTCTGTCATAGTTGAAGTGTACCTATGATGAAAATTACAGGCCTCTCTCATCTTTTTAAGTGGGAGAACTTGCACAATTGGTGGCTGACTAAATACTTTTTTGCCCCACTGTATATCCACAGTAAAACGAGTCCTATATCGACATAACCTGAAAGGCCGCTCAGCAAGGAAGAAGCCACTTCTCGAAAACCGCCATAAAAAAGCCAGACTACGGTTTGCAAGTGCACTGGGGACAAAGATCGTACTTTTTGGAGAAATGTCCTCTGGTCTGATGAAACAAAAATATAACTGTTTGACCATAATGACCATTGTTATGTTTGGAGGAAAAAGGGGGAGGCTTGTAAGCCGAAGAACACCATCCCCACCGTGAAGCACGGAGATGGCAGCATCATGCTGTGGGGGTGCTTTGCTGCAGGAGGGACTGGTGCACTTCACAGAATAGATGGCATCATGAGGGAAGAAAATTGTGTATATATTGAAGCAACATCTCAAGACATCAGTCAGGAAGTTAAAGCTTGGTCCCAAATGGGTCTTCCAAATGGACAATGATCCCAAGCATACTTCCAAAGTTGTGGCAAAATGGCTTAAGGACAACAAAGTCAAGGTATTGGAGTGGCCATCACAAAGCCCTGACCTCAATCCTATAGAAAAAGTGTGTGCGAGCATGGAGGCCTACAAACCTGACTCAGTTACACCAGCTCTGTCAGGAGGAATGGGCCAAAATTCACCCAACTTATTGTGGAATGCTACCCGAAACCTTTGACCCAAGTTAAACAGTTTAAAGTCAATGCTACCAAATACTAATTGAGTGTATGTAAACTTCTGACCCACTGGGAATGTGATGAAAGCTGAAATAAGTCATTCTCTCTACTGTTATTCTGACATTTCACGTTCTTAAAATAAAGTGGTGATCCTCAGACACGAGGCTACTCAGGCAAGAGGGGGGGGGGGGGGCTCACCCAAATGTATAGCCCCGTTGGCACCAAGAGGACTGGTGTTGTCTTTAAAGACCAATAGCAGTCTATTGACCTAATGAAATGAGACCAGCACTCACTTGATTCTAAGTTGCAATTGAAGCTTTGTTTTACTGTTTTTTGTAGTTTTTTTTTTAACAATGTCTTATTATAATCACACACTGTTATGTTTTTCTTGCATCTTCAGTGTGTTTGTGAAACCATTCACTTTGTCTCTGCAGAGGGCGTCCCCCAGGTATTCTACTTCGGGCCCTGTGGGAAGTATAATGCCATGGTTCTGGAGCTGCTGGGACCCAGTCTGGAAGACCTGTTTGATTTGTGTGACAGAACCTTCTCCCTCAAGACCGTCCTCATGATCGCTATTCAGCTGGTACAAATACACACTCTTTATTTCACTTTGTAGCTTTATTTATTAGAGAGGGGTAAAGATAAAAGATTGTGTTCGGGCGCCAGGCAGGTATTAACCATGCCGAAAGGAGAAGGGTAGAATAGAGAGAGTACCACTACCAGACCCACACACATCAGCAGAAGAGACTGCCTAGAGTTTAGCCTGTTTCCAAGATAGCCAGTGTAGAGAAAAGAGAATACACACCCTATAAAACCCACATCACAGCACAGGGGTAACCCCACCCAGAATACCTCATCAGCACAGGGGTAACCCCACCCAGAATACCTCATCAGCACAGGGGTAACCCCACCCAGAATACCTCATCAGCACAGGGGTAACCCCACCCAGAATACCTCATCAGCACAGGGGTAACCCCACCCAGAATACCTCATCAGCACAGGGGTAACCCCACCCAGAATACCTCATACAATAATAATAATAATGGCAGAGCAATTGAACAGCAACTTCATACAAGAAAGAACCCAGTCATCAACAGAGGATTTGCAATAATCTCTTAATATCTTCCAGTGGAGGAGTGCAGAGGGTATGAATGTGGGGGGTGTTCATAGACACAAAGGGAATGTGGGAGGTGTTCATAGACACAGAGGGAATGTGGGGGGTGTTCATAGACACAAAGAGAATGTGGGAGGTGTTCATAGACACAAAGGGAATGTGTGGGGTGTTCATAGACACAAAGTGAATGTGGGAGGTGTTCATAGACACAAAGGGAATGTGGGAGGTGTTCATAGACACAAAGTGAATGTGGGAGGTGTTCATAGACACAAAGGGAATGTGGGAGGTGTTCATAGACACAAAGGGAATGTGTGGGGTGTTCATAGACACAAAGGGAATGTGGGAGGTGTTCATAGACACAAAGGGAATGTGTGGGGTGTTCATAGACACAAAGGGAATGTGGGAGGTGTTCATAGACACAAAGTGAATGTGGGAGGTGTTCATAGACACAAAGGGAATGTGGGAGGTGTTCATAGACACAAAGGGAATGTGTGGGGTGTTCAGAGACACAAAGGGAATGTGGGAGGTGTTCATAGACACAAAGGGAATGTGGGAGGTGTTCATAGACACAAAGGGAATGTGGGAGGTGTTCATAGACACAAAGGGAATGTGGGAGGTGTTCATAGACACAAAGGGAATGTGGGAGGTGTTCATAAACACAAAGGGAATGTGTGGGGTGTTCATAGACACAAAGGGAATGTGGGAGGTGTTCATAGACACAAAGGGAATGTGGGAGGTGTTCATAGACACAAAGGGAATGTGTGGGGTATTCATAGACACAAAGGGAATGTGGGAGGTGTTCATAGACACAAAGAGAATGTGGGAGGTGTTCATAGACACAAAGGGAATGTGTGGGGTGTTCATAGACACAAAGGGAATGTGGGAGGTGTTCATAGACACAAAGGGAATGTGGGAGGTGTTCATAGACACAAAGGGAATGTGTGGGGTGTTCATAGACACAAAGTGAATGTGTGGGGTGTTCATAGACACAAAGGGAATGTGTGGGGTGTTCATAGACACAAAGTGAATGTGGGAGGTGTTCATAGACACAAAGTGAATGTGGGAGGTGTTCATAGACACAAAGTGAATGTGGGAGGTGTTCATAGACACAAAGTGAATGTGGGAGGTGTTCATAGACACAAAGGGAATGTGTGGGGTGTTCATAGACACAAAGTGAATGTGTGGGGTGTTCATAGACACAAAGGGAATGTGGGAGGTGTTCATAGACACAAAGGGAATGTGGGAGGTGTTCATAGACACAAAGAGAATGTGGGAGGTGTTCATAGACACAAAGGGAATGTGGGAGGTGTTCATAGACACAAAGGGAATGTGGGAGGTGTTCATAGACACAAAGGGAATGTGGGAGGTGTTCATAGACACAAAGGGAATGTGGGAGGTGTTCATAGACACAAAGGGAATGTGTGGGGTGTTCATAGACACAAAGTGAATGTGGGAGGTGTTCATAGACACAAAGGGAATGTGTGGGGTGTTCATAGACACAAAGTGAATGTGGGAGGTGTTCATAGACACAAAGTGAATGTGGGAGGTGTTCATAGACACAAAGTGAATGTGGGAGGTGTTCATAGACACAAAGGGAATGTGGGAGGTGTTCATAGACACAAAGGGAATATGGGAGGTGTTCATAGACACAAAGTGAATGTGGGAGGTGTTCATAGACACAAAGGGAATGTGGGAGGTGTTCATAGACACAAAGGGAATGTGGGAGGTGTTCATAGACACAAATTGAATGTGGGAGGTGTTCATAGACACAAAGGGAATGTGGGAGGTGTTCATAGACACAAAGTGAATGTGGGAGGTGTTCATAGACACAAAGGGAATGTGGGAGGTGTTCATAGACACAAAGAGAATGTGGGAGGTGTTCATAGACACAAAGGGAATGTGTGGGGTGTTCATAGACACAAAGTGAATGTGGGAGGTGTTCATAGACACAAAGTGAATGTGGGAGGTGTTCATAGACACAAAGGGAATGTGTGGGGTGTTCATAGACACAAAGTGAATGTGGGAGGTGTTCATAGACACAAAGGGAATGTGTGGGGTGTTCATAGACACAAAGTGAATGTGGGAGGTGTTCATAGACACAAAGTGAATGTGGGAGGTGTTCATAGACACAAAGGGAATGTGTGGGGTGTTCATAGACACAAAGTGAATGTGGGAGGTGTTCATAGACACAAAGGGAATGTGTGGGGTGTTCATAGACACAAAGGGAATGTGGGAGGTGTTCATAGACACAAAGGGAATGTGTGGGGTATTCATAGACACAAAGGGAATGTGGGAGGTGTTCATAGACACAAAGAGAATGTGGGAGGTGTTCATAGACACAAAGGGAATGTGTGGGGTGTTCATAGACACAAAGGGAATGTGGGAGGTGTTCATAGACACAAAGGGAATGTGGGAGGTGTTCATAGACACAAAGGGAATGTGTGGGGTGTTCATAGACACAAAGTGAATGTGTGGGGTGTTCATAGACACAAAGGGAATGTGTGGGGTGTTCATAGACACAAAGTGAATGTGGGAGGTGTTCATAGACACAAAGTGAATGTGGGAGGTGTTCATAGACACAAAGTGAATGTGGGAGGTGTTCATAGACACAAAGTGAATGTGGGAGGTGTTCATAGACACAAAGGGAATGTGTGGGGTGTTCATAGACACAAAGTGAATGTGTGGGGTGTTCATAGACACAAAGGGAATGTGGGAGGTGTTCATAGACACAAAGGGAATGTGGGAGGTGTTCATAGACACAAAGAGAATGTGGGAGGTGTTCATAGACACAAAGGGAATGTGGGAGGTGTTCATAGACACAAAGGGAATGTGGGAGGTGTTCATAGACACAAAGGGAATGTGGGAGGTGTTCATAGACACAAAGGGAATGTGGGAGGTGTTCATAGACACAAAGGGAATGTGTGGGGTGTTCATAGACACAAAGTGAATGTGGGAGGTGTTCATAGACACAAAGGGAATGTGTGGGGTGTTCATAGACACAAAGTGAATGTGGGAGGTGTTCATAGACACAAAGTGAATGTGGGAGGTGTTCATAGACACAAAGTGAATGTGGGAGGTGTTCATAGACACAAAGGGAATGTGGGAGGTGTTCATAGACACAAAGGGAATATGGGAGGTGTTCATAGACACAAAGTGAATGTGGGAGGTGTTCATAGACACAAAGGGAATGTGGGAGGTGTTCATAGACACAAAGGGAATGTGGGAGGTGTTCATAGACACAAATTGAATGTGGGAGGTGTTCATAGACACAAAGGGAATGTGGGAGGTGTTCATAGACACAAAGTGAATGTGGGAGGTGTTCATAGACACAAAGGGAATGTGGGAGGTGTTCATAGACACAAAGAGAATGTGGGAGGTGTTCATAGACACAAAGGGAATGTGTGGGGTGTTCATAGACACAAAGTGAATGTGGGAGGTGTTCATAGACACAAAGTGAATGTGGGAGGTGTTCATAGACACAAAGGGAATGTGTGGGGTGTTCATAGACACAAAGTGAATGTGGGAGGTGTTCATAGACACAAAGGGAATGTGTGGGGTGTTCATAGACACAAAGTGAATGTGGGAGGTGTTCATAGACACAAAGTGAATGTGGGAGGTGTTCATAGACACAAAGGGAATGTGGGAGGTGTTCATAGACACAAAGTGAATGTGGGAGGTGTTCATAGACACAAAGGGAATGTGGGAGGTGTTCATAGACACAAAGGGAATGTGTGGGGTGTTCATAGACAGAAAGGGAATGTGTGGGGTGTTCATAGACACAAAGTGAATGTGTGGGGTGTTCATAGACACAAAGGGAATGTGGGAGGTGTTCATAGACACAAAGTGAATGTGGGAGGTTTTCATAGACACAAAGTGAATGTGGGAGGTGTTCATAGACACAAAGGGAATGTGGGAGGTGTTCATAGACACAAAGGGAATGTGGGAGGTGTTCATAGACACAAAGGGAATGTGGGAGGTGTTCATAGACACAAAGGGAATGTGGGAGGTGTTCATAGACACAAAGGGAATGTGGGAGGTGTTCATAGACACAAAGGGAATGTGGGAGGTGTTCATAGACACAAAGAGAATGTGGGAGGTGTTCATAGACACAAAGGGAATGTGGGAGGTGTTCATAGACACAAAGGGAATGTGGGAGGTGTTCATAGACACAAAGTGAATGTGGGAGGTGTTCATAGACACAAAGGGAATGTGGGAGGTGTTCATAGACACAAAGGGAATGTGGGAGGTGTTCATAGACACAAAGAGAATGTGGGAGGTGTTCATAGACACAAAGGGAATGTGGGAGGTGTTCATAGACACAAAGGGAATGTGGGAGGTGTTCATAGACACAAAGTGAATGTGGGAGATGTTCATAGACACAAAGTGAATGTGGGAGGTGTTCATAGACACAAAGTGAATGTGGGAGGTGTTCATAGACACAAAGTGAATGTGGGAGGTGTTCATAGACACAAAGAGAATGTGGGAGGTGTTCATAGACACAAAGGGAATGTGTGGGGTGTTCATAGACACAAAGTGAATGTGGGAGGTGTTCATAGACACAAAGTGAATGTGGGAGGTGTTCATAGACACAAAGGGAATGTGTGGGGTGTTCATAGACACAAAGTGAATGTGGGAGGTGTTCATAGACACAAAGGGAATGTGTGGGGTGTTCATAGACACAAAGTGAATGTGGGAGGTGTTCATAGACACAAAGTGAATGTGGGAGGTGTTCATAGACACAAAGTGAATGTGGGAGGTGTTCATAGACACAAAGTGAATGTGGGAGGTGTTCATAGACACAAAGGGAATGTGGGAGGTGTTCATAGACACAAAGGGAATGTGGGAGGTGTTCATAGACACAAAGTGAATGTGGGAGGTGTTCATAGACACAAAGGGAATGTGGGAGGTGTTCATAGACACAAAGGGAATGTGGGAGGTGTTCATAGACACAAAGTGAATGTGGGAGGTGTTCATAGACACAAAGGGAATGTGGGAGGTGTTCATAGACACAAAGTGAATGTGGGAGGTGTTCATAGACACAAAGGGAATGTGGGAGGTGTTCATAGACACAAAGGAAATGTGGGAGGTGTTCATAGACACAAAGTGAATGTGGGAGGTGTTCATAGACACAAAGTGAATGTGGGAGGTGTTCATAGACACAAAGTGAATGTGGGAGGTGTTCATAGACACAAAGTGAATGTGGGAGGTGTTCATAGACACAAAGTGAATGTGGGAGGTGTTCATAGACACAAAGAGAATGTGGGAGGTGTTCATAGACACAAAGGGAATGTGTGGGGTGTTCATAGACACAAAGTGAATGTGGGAGGTGTTCATAGACACAAAGTGAATGTGGGAGGTGTTCATAGACACAAAGGGAATGTGTGGGGTGTTCATAGACATAAAGTGAATGTGGGAGGTGTTCATAGACACAAAGGGAATGTGGGAGGTGTTCATAGACACAAAGTGAATGTGGGAGGTGTTCATAGACACAAAGGGAATGTGGGAGGTGTTCATAGACACAAAGTGAATGTGGGAGGTGTTCATAGACACAAAGGGAATGTGGGAGGTGTTCATAGACACAAAGGGAATGTGGGAGGTGTTCATAGACACAAAGTGAATGTGGGAGGTGTTCATAGACACAAAGGGAATGTGGGAGGTGTTCATAGACACAAAGGGAATGTGGGAGGTGTTCATAGACACAAAGAGAATGTGGGAGGTGTTCATAGATACAAAGGGAATGTGGGAGGTGTTCATAGACACAAAGGGAATGTGGGAGGTGTTCATAGACACAAAGGGAATGTGGGAGGTGTTCATAGACACAAAGGGAATGTGGGAGGTGTTCATAGACACAAAGTGAATGTGGGAGGTGTTCATAGACACAAAGTGAATGTGGGAGGTGTTCATAGACACAAAGAGAATGTGGGAGGTGTTCATAGACACAAAGGGAATGTGTGGGGTGTTCATAGACACAAAGGGAATGTGGGAGGTGTTCATAGACACAAAGTGAATGTGGGAGGTTTTCATAGACACAAAGGGAATGTGTGGGGTGTTCATAGACACAAAGTGAATGTGGGAGGTGTTCATAGACACAAAGGGAATGTGTGGGGTGTTCATAGACACAAAGTGAATGTGGGAGGTGTTCATAGACACAGTGAATGTGGGAGGTGTTCATAGACACAAAGTGAATGTGGGAGGTGTTCATAGACACAAAGGGAATGTGGGAGGTGTTCATAGACACAAAGGGAATGTGGGAGGTGTTCATAGACACAAAGGGAATGTGGGAGGTGTTCATAGACACAAAGGGAATGTGGGAGGTGTTCATAGACACAAAGGGAATGTGGGAGGTGTTCATAGACACAAAGGGAATGTGGGAGGTGTTCATAGACACAAAGGGAATGTGGGAGGTGTTCATAGACACAAAGGGAATGTGGGAGGTGTTCATAGACACAAAGGGAATGTGGGAGGTGTTCATAGACACAAAGGGAATGTGGGAGGTGTTCATAGACACAAAGGGAATGTGGGAGGTGTTCATAGACACAAAGGGAATGTGGGAGGTGTTCATAGACACAAAGGGAATGTGGGAGGTGTTCATAGACACAAAGGGAATGTGGGAGGTGTTCATAGACACAAAGTGAATGTGGGAGGTGTTCATAGACACAAAGGGAATGTGGGAGGTGTTCATAGACACAAAGTGAATGTGGGAGGTGTTCATAGACACAGAGTATGTGCCTTAACACAAGGCCTTGAAAATGTCCACAATCTTCTGGGCCACATGTCATTAGTACACCCCACCTCATTAGTACACCCCACCTCATTAGTACACCCCACCTCAATACAGTTCAAATAACAATACACAACTTACAAGCAACCTTCCTTTTAACTGAAATGTACACCCAAATACTTCAGGCAGGGCAATAATAGTCCAGCTCTAATGAACTTCAATGGGAAGTGCATTTGAAAAATAGAGAGTATGTTGCAGGGTAAAGCACTGGAACGATAGAGGGGAGAGAAAGAGAACAAGAGAGATCTTAGCTGTGGTCTTCAGGCGTGCCGGTGTACTGTCTGACCGTCCGATGGTTTGTTGGTTTGTATGTCAAAGCTTCGCAACAATGTTGCTACTAATCCATGCGATCCATAACCGGCGCGGTCCCAAACGAAAACAACCTCGACCTAGAGCGATTACACCGATGATTGAGTTAAATACTCTATAAACTACACACGCTGAAAACAAACAAAACTTCTGCAGCACAGCACACACAATCAAACTGTCGTGCCACCCCAAGAGCCCCTCCCCAAAGAGCGGAAAGAGCTATCTTTATTTCCTCCTTCCTTACTGCTGATGCGCTCTTAAAGTGGCAGTGCACGGTGAAGGCTCCGTGCAGATTTCGCCACACTCCTCCCCCCATGAAAAACCAACGCCTGTAGAAACAGAGAGGATGCAGGCTTTGACAGGTTAATGGTCCTGCTACACAAAACCAGGGAAGTCCTCCTCATCAGAGTCCTCCACGAAGAGGTCCTGCAGGTGTTGCTTTTGCCTGCGATCCAGCTCTTCTGCCGTAGGGTAGCAGGGCTTTAGGTCAACAACATGCACCGCCCTGCCATCTTCCCCAGGGTCCTCCAAACAGACCAAGTAGTTCACTGGTCCCAACTGCTGCACTACGCGGCTTGGACCTTTCCATCTCAAAGCGAGCTTGGCAGTGAACTTCTTAGACGCCTTTGACAGATGATGTGAACGTAGCCAGACACGAGACTTGGGTGGGAAATACGCTTCTCGTCTATGTTTGTCATAGTTTCTCAGCTGTCGTTATTTGGCTTTGATTTTGCTGGCCTCCACTCTGGCTAGCAAGGTGTGGTGGTGTTGTACGGCATCAAACGCTGGGCAGTCAGGTGAAACATTCAAACTTTGCAAGACCCTGTCCATCGGACCTTTTAGTGGTCTTCCCAGGTGGAGTTCGGCGGGAGTGACCCCAGAAGTCTCCTGCACGGCAGAGTTCAGTGCAAAGCGAAATTCAAGAAGATGCTGATCCCACCTTGTGTGCTGATCCCCCACGAATGAAGCAATCATCCCCTTCAGGGTTCGGTTTACCCTCTCGGTCAGGTTGGTCTGAGGATGGTAGGCTGTGGTCAACTTGGCAATTACACCCCAGTAGGTACAGAGCTCTTTGTATACTCCTGATATGAACTGCGGACCTCGGTCAGAGAGGATTTGGTCGGGAATTCCGAATCTGGTAAAGACCTCCCTTCGCAGAATTAGAGCAATGGCTGATGCAGTGGCTTTGTGGAGGGGAAACAACTCCACCCAATGTCTCTCTCTCTCTCTCTCTCTCTCTCTCTCTCTCTGAATCAGTGTCTCTCGTTCTGTCTCTGAATCGGTGTCTTTCATTATCTCTCTCACTCTAATTGTTTTATATTTTTTACATTTTGTCAGGAAATGCAGCTCTGTCTCAGGTTCTGCTGTTGTGCAGTGGTTACACAGCCTTTCCTCTACAGGGAGCCCGGTTTTCCTGTGTCTACCCTTCTCAATGGCAAGGCTGTGCTCACTGAGCCTGTACTTTGTCAAGGTTGGTCAAATAGTTTGCCACAGTGTACTGTCGATTTAGGGCCAGATAGCACTGCATTTTCCCAATGAGCAATGTAGTTTAGTTTTGACTGTGTTGTAATTTGGTTTATTCTGATTGATTGGATGTTCTGATCCCGAGGCTTCAGTGTGTTAGTAGAACAGGTTAGTGAACTCAGCCCCAGCTGGATGAGGGGACTGAGGCTTCAGTGTGTTAGTAGAACAGGTTTGTGAACTCAGCCCCAGGACCAGCTGGATGAGGGGACTGAGGCTTCAGTGTGTTAGTAGAACAGGTTTGTGAACTCAGCCCCAGGACCAGCTGGATGAGGGGACTGAGGCTTCAGTGTGTTAGTAGAACAGGTTTGTGAACTCAGCCCCAGGACCGGCTGGATGAGGGGACTGAGGCTTCAGTGTGTTAGTAGAACAGGTTTGTGAACTCAGCCCCAGGACCAGCTGGCTGAGGGGACTGAGGCTTCAGTGTGTTAGTAGAACAGGTTAGTGAACTCAGCCCCAGGACCAGCTGGATGAGGGGACTGAGGCTTCAGTGTGTTAGTAGAACAGGTTTGTGAACTCAGCCCCAGGACCAGCTGGCTGAGGGGACTGAGGCTTCAGTGTGTTAGTAGAACAGGTTAGTGAACTCAGCCCCAGGACCGGCTGGATGAGGGGACTGTCAGTGTGTTAGTAGAACAGGTTAGTGAACTCAGCCGCAGGACTGGCTGGATGAGGGGACTGAGGCTTCAGTGTGTTAGTAGAACAGGTTTGTGAACTCAGCCCCAGGGCCAGCTGGATGAGGGGACTCTTTTTTTGCAGGGCATTGCAGGGCGTGGTAATGATATGAGAGGGGGTGTTTTAGATGTTTCCAAAACTTATTTGCTCTTTTAATTTTTTTTATTATTAGTGGATATTGGCCTAATTCTGCCCTGCATGCATTGTTTGTAGTTTTCCTCTGGACATGTATGAGAATCTTACAGTACTCTGCATGCAAGGTTTCAATGGGGTGTTTGTCCCATTTGGTGAAATCTTGTTTTGCAAGTGGACCTCACACCTCGCTGAAATTAAGGGCAATTGGTTCAATGACACATTCCATTAGTTTTAGCCAAATTTGAATAGGTATTTCAATTTGAATTAGTTTTTTAATGGTGTAGAATGCCCTGTGTGCTTTCTCCCTCTGTTCATTCACTGCCTCATTAAGGTGTCCAGTTGAGCTTGTTTTTAAAGTCATTGTAGTGTGTGCAGTACTCTATATATTTTGTACCAATTGAGAACTTTGGTCTAATTCCTTGAGATCTGGATCTTCTCTGGAAAATCATTATTTGAGTCTTTTTGGGGTTTACTGCCAGGGCCCAGGTCTGGCAGTACTGCTCTAGCAGGACCAGGCTCTGCTGTAGTCCGTGTGCTGTGGGCGACAGTAGGCATAGGTCATCTGCGAAGAGCAGGCATTTAACCTCTGAATTGTGGAGACTAACACCAGGGGATGAGCATTTTTCTAGAATAGTGGCCAATTCGTTGATGTAAATATTGAAGAGTGCAGGGCTCAGATTGCAACCCTGGCGAAGGCCCTGACCCTGGTAAAAAGAAATCTGTTATTTTCTTGCCAATTTTAATGCTGCACGTATTGCCAGTATACATTGTTTTAATTATGTCATATGTTTTACCCCGTACACCACTTTCAATATCTTTATAGAACAGTCCTGTCTGCTAAATAGAATCAAATGCTTTTTGGAAATCGATAAAGCAAGCGTATATTTTGGTATTATTTTGGTGGACATGTTTATCTAGAAGAGTGTGTAGGGTGTAAATATTGTGCAACGTTTTGGTATAAATCCAATTTGTCTTTTACTCAAGACATTGTGCTTATTAAGGAAGTTTATAAATCTTACATTTATAATACTACAGAAAACCTTCCCCAGGTTACTGTTCACACAAAACCCTCTGTAATTGTTAGGGTCAAGTTTGTCTCTGTTCTTAAAGATTGGGGCTATGAGTCCTTGATTCCAGAAGTCAGGGAAATGACCTACACTCAGGATCAAACTTAACAGTTTTAATTATAGCCAATTGAAATGTTGCACTAGTGAGTTCGAGCATCTCATTTAGGAGGCCATCAGGTCCACATGCTTTTTAAATTTGAGGGCATTAAGTTTCTTATAGAGCTCCTGGTCAGTAATAGTTTAGTGTCTTATAGAGCTCCTGGTCAGTAATAGTTTAGTTTCTTATAGAGCTCCTGGTCAGTAATAGTTTAGTTTCTTATAGAGCTCCTGGTCAGTAATAGTTTAGTTTCTTATAGAGCTCCTGGTCAGTAATAGTTTAGTTTCTTATAGAGCTCCTGGTCAGTAATAGTTTAGTTTCTTATAGAGCTCCTGGTCAGTAATAGTTTAGTGTCTTATAGAGCTCCTGGTCAGTAATAGTTTAGTTTCTTATAGAGCTCCTGGTCAGTAATAGTTTAGTTTCTTATAGAGCTCCTGGTCAGTAATAGTTTAGTTTCTTATAGAGCTCCTGGTCAGTAATAGTTTAGTTTCTTATAGAGCTCCTGGTCAGTAATAGTTTAGTTTCTTATAGAGCTCCTGGTCAGTAATAGTTTAGTTTCTTATAGAGCTCCTGGTCAGTAATAGTTTAGTGTCTTATAGAGCTCCTGGTCAGTAATAGTTTAGTTTCTTATAGAGCTCCTGGTCAGTAATAGTTTAGTGTCTTATAGAGCTCCTGGTCAGTAATAGTTTAGTGTCTTATAGAGCTCCTGATCAGTAATAGTTTAGTGTCTTATAGAGCTCCTGATCAGTAATAGCTTAGTTTCTTATAGAGCTCCTGGTCAGTAACTGGGGAGTCCAGTGGATTTTGTTTGTCCTTTATAGCTTTTTCTAATCCATTCAACTTCTCATGAGTTTGGCGTTGTTCTGCGTTTGTGTCAATTTGAACGGTGTTGTTGAGCGTTGTTTGTGTTTATGGGTTCCTCAATTAGTGTCAGCTGCTTGCTGTTGTAATGTGCTTTTTTGGTTCTGAGTGTTACGTTTCTAGAGTGTCTCACAGTAATGAAGGCGTAATTCACCATTATTTGGGTCTCTGTGCTTTTGGTTGGATAGTGTTCTAAGTTTATTCCTTATCATTTTACAATCTGCATCAAACCAGTTGTCATTTGTGGTCTTTAAAAAAAAAAAAGTTTAATCAATTTCAGTTGTGCTTCTTTTGCTGTTTGCCTGAATATATATTTTATCTTTTGTACTGATAGATTGATGTCTGTACTGTGGGACAGTGAGTGACAATATCAGCCTTACACCATGTCTCCTGCAGAATGATGATGTCAATGTCTTTCAGATGTTTGTTGAACTCCTGAGCCAAACTCGTCAGTCCAAAGGTTGATGAGTTTAGGCCCTGAATGTTCCACATGCTAACTGATAATGATTTCATGTTGCAAAGAGGACCTCTTTCTCTCCCCCCTCTCCCAGATCACGCGGATGGAGTTTGTCCACACCAGGAGTCTGATCTACCGGGACGTGAAGCCAGAGAACTTCCTGGTTGGCCGGCCCGGCAGCAAGCGGCAGCACACAATCCACATCATAGACTTCGGCCTGGCCAAAGAGTACATCGACCCTGAGACCAAGAAACACATCCCTTACAGGGAGCACAAGAGCCTGACGGGCACCGCACGTTACATGAGCATCAATACTCACCTGGGCAAAGGTAAACAGCCTGATGGGCACCGCACCCTACATGAGCATCAATACTCACCTGGGCAAAGGTAAACAGCCTGACGGGCACCGCACCCTACATGAGCATCAACACTCACCTGGGCAAAGGTAAACAGCCTGACGGGCACCGCACCCTACATGAGCATCAACACTCACCTGGGCAAAGGTAAACAGCCTGACGGGCACCACACCCTACATGAGCATCAATACTCACCTGGGCAAAGGTAAACAGCCTGACGGGCACCACACCCTACATGAGCATCAATACTCACCTGGGCAAAGGTAAACAGCCTGACGGGCACCACACCCTACATGAGCATCAATACTCACCTGGGCAGAGGTAAACAGCCTGACGGGCACCGCACGTTACATGAGCATCAACACTCACCTGGGCAAAGGTAAACAGCCTGACGGGCACCACCCTACATGAGCATCAATACTCACCTGGGCGAAGGTAAACAGCCTGACGGGCACCACACCCTACATGAGCATCAATACTCACCTGGGCAAAGGTAAACAGCCTGACGGGCACCGCACGTTACATGAGCATCAATACTCACCTGGGCGAAGGTAAACAGCCTGACGGGCACCGCACGTTACATGAGCATCAATACTCACCTGGGCAAAGGTAAACAGCCTGACGGGCACCACACCCTACATGAGCATCAATACTCACCTGGGCAAAGGTACGTAGCCTGATTTGCTGTATTCTGTATGATCCAGGTGATCCCATTGATAAAATATAGTTGACCAGAAAGACCCAAAAAGACACATGACAAAGATGGAGGAAGAGGAGTGTTTCCGATGACATCATTAGTGTGCATCATGTGATTTTTTTTAACCAATTATGAGGAGGCATTGCCTTCTGATTGGTAGACAATGTCATTGGAAACACTTATCTTCTTCCTCAAATATATTTCACTACCAAAAAAATAAAAATTATGGAGCTGTTTTCTGGACTAGTCCATCTGCTTCAACAGTTAGGATTGATCAGCATCCGCTATCAGAGCAGCTAACCGATCGCTGCAGCTGTACATAGTCCATCTAATCTTACCTACCTCATCCCCATATTGTTTTTATTTACTTTTCTGCTCTTTTGCACACCAGTATCTCTACTTGCACATCATCATCTGCTCATTTATCACTCCATTGTTAATATGCTAAATTGTAATTACTTCGCTACTATGGCCTATTGCCTTACCTCCTCATGCCTTTTGCACACACTGTAAATAGACTTTATTTTTCTTCTACTGTATTATTGACTGTACGTTTGTTTACTCCATGTGTAACTCTGTTGTTGTTGTTTGTGTCGAACTGCTTTGCTTTATCTTGGCCAGGTCGCAGTTGTAAATGAGAACTTGTTCTCAACTGGCCTACCTGGTTAAATAATAGGTGAAATATATAGAAAAATAAAACAATTCTGTGATTTTCTCTTAGTTAGAACTCATTTGTCCCTGTGTTTGAAATGGGCTTGTGTGTGTGTCTCTGAAACTGTGTTTTGTTTCCTGTCTCTCTGCAGAACAAAGCAGGAGAGATGACCTGTGTGTGTGTGAAGATGTGTGTGTCTCTGAAACTATGCTTTGTTTCCTGTATCTCTGCAGAACAAAGCAGGAGAGATGACCTGGAAGCTCTAGGTCACATGTTCATGTACTTCCTGCGAGGCAGTCTGCCCTGGCAAGGCCTGAAGGTAGGAACAAACACACCTTAAGGTTAGGAACCAATGTAATGTCTCACACACTACACTAAACAATTCCCATATGTTATTAGTTTATTAAAGGTCCAGCTAGTTACTGTTGATTAAAGGTCCAGCTAGTTACTGTTGATTAAAGGTCCAGCTAGTTACTGTTGATCAAAGGTCCAGCTAGTTATTGTTGATTAAAGGTCCAGCTAGTTACTGTTGATTAAAGGTCCAGCTAGTTACTGTTGATTAAAGGTCCAGCTAGTTACTGTTGATTAAAGGTCCAGCTAGTTACTGTTGTTCAGTTGATCAAAGGTCCAGCTAGTTACTGTTGTTCAGTTGATCAAAGGTCCAGCTAGTTACTGTTGATTAAAGGTCCAGCTAGTTACTGTTGATTAAAGGTCCAGCTAGTTACTGTTGATTAAAGGTCCAGCTAGTTACTGTTGATTAAAGGTCCAGCTAGTTACTGTTGATCAAAGGTCCAGCTAGTTATTGTTGATTAAAGGTCCAGCTAGTTACTGTTGATTAAAGGTCCAGCTAGTTACTGTTGATTAAAGGTCCAGCTAGTTACTGTTGATTAAAGGTCCAGCTAGTTACTGTTGATCAAAGGTCCAGCTAGTTACTGTTGATTAAAGGTCCAGCTAGTTACTGTTGATTAAAGGTCCAGCTAGTCTGTCCTTGCTGTCTTATCAGTTCAGACAGACACACAGCCGTCAGTCACATGTCTCTATGCACATCACTAACTGAACACGCTGACCGTCGTACTTCACATGACATTGTTCAGAGAGAAAGTTGTCTGTTGTGTGAAACCTATATCAAAGTTAGCCATCACAATTCCCTGATTGGTCCATTTACCCTTTAACACTTCTGGTATTTCATTCCAGAATTAAAAATTTCCGACAGGCAATGAAGTCTCTCTCTCTCTGTGTGTCTTTCTGTGTCTCTCTCCCTCTGTCTCTCTCTCTCTCTGTGTGTCTCTCTCTCTCTGTGTCTCTCTCTCTCTCTCTCTCTCTGTGTGTCTCGCTCGCTCTCTCTCTCTCTCTCTCTCCCCGCCCCCCCCCCCCCCCCCCCCCCCCCAGGCAGACACTCTGAAGGAGCGCTATCAGAAGATAGGTGACACCAAGAGAGCCACGCCCATCGAGGTGCTATGTGAGAACTTCCCAGGTCTGTGTATCTGTCTTCCTGAAATACAACAGTTACTGAACAGTATTATTAGGTACACCCATCTAGTACGGGATCGGAACCCCCTTTGCCTCTAGACGTTGTTCAGTTGGTATCAAGGGACCTAACGTGTGCCAGGAAAACATTCCCCACACCGTTACACCACCAGCCTGTACCGTTGACACCAGGCAGAACGGGGACATGGAGTCATCCTCCTGATGCCAAATCCTGACTCTGCCATTAGCATGACCCAACAGGAACCAGGATTCGTTAGATCAGGCCATGTTTTTCCACTCCTGAATTGTCCAGGGTTGGTGATGGCGTGCCCACTGGAGCCGAGTCTTCTTGTTTTGATAGGAGTGGAACCCGGTGTGGTCGTCTGCTGTCTTATCATATCAATGACAAGGATCAGAGAGTTCTGTTGGAGAAGCTGTTCTGCACACCACTGTTGTACTGCGCCGTTATTCTCCTGTTTGTGGCCAGCCTGTTAGCATGCGCCATTCTCCTTCAACCTCTCGTCAACTAAGCTGTTTTCGCCCACAAGACTGCCGCTGACTGGAGGTTTGTTTGTTTGTTGCACTATTCTCTATAAACCCTAGACGATGTCGTGCGTGAGAAGCCCAGGAGGTCAGCCTTCCTTTTTTTTTAACCTGCTCCCAACATGTGGAAATGATTTGGAATGAGTGAACACTACCTCTACAGACTAACCTGAACCAGAAGGCCTTTCATCACCATGACAACTAGGTGTTTTCTTTCCTGTCTGAATGAATAGAACAGGTGTGATCCTACCTGAATGTAACGTGTGTGTCTCCCTGTAGAAGAGATGACCACCTACCTGCGTTATGTGCGGCGCCTGGATTTCTTTGAGAAGCCGGACTACGACTACTTACGCAAACTCTTCACCGACCTCTTCGATAGGAACGGCTACGTCTTTGATTACGAGTACGACTGGGTCGGCAAGCCACTGGTCAGTCCCTAGTATAACCCCTCAGTCCTAACCCTAGTATTACCCCTCAGTCCTAACCCTAGTATTACCCCTCAGTTCTAACCCTAGTATTACCCCTCAGTCCTAACCCTAGTATTACCCCTCAGTCCTAACCCTAGTATTACCCCACAGTCCTAACCCTAGTATTACCCCTCAGTCCTAACCCTAGTATTACCCCTCAGTCCTAACCCTAGTATTACCCCTCAGTCCTAACCCTAGTATTACCCCTCAGTCCTAACCCTAACCCCTCAGTCCTAACCCTAGTATTACCCTTCAGTCCTAACCCTAGTATTACCCCTCAGTCCTAACCCTAGTATTACCCCTCAGTCCTAACCCTAACCCCTCAGTCCTAACCCTAGTATTACCCCTCAGTCCTAACCCTAGTATTACCCTTCAGTCCTAACCCTAGTATCCCCCCTCAGTTCTAACCCTAGTATTACCCCTCAGTCCTAACCCTAGTATTACCCCTCAGTCCTAACCCTAGTAATACCCCTCAGTCCTAACCCTAGTATTACCCCTCAGTCCTAACCCTAGTATTACCCCTCAGTCCTAACCCTAGTAATACCCCTCAGTCCTAACCCTAGTATTACCCCTCAGTCCTAACCCTAGTATTACCCCTCAGTCCTAACCCTAGTATTACCCCTCAGTTCTAACCCTAGTATTACCCCTCAGTCCTAACCCTAGTATTACCCCTCAGTCCTAACCCTAGTATTACCCCTCAGTCCTAACCCTAGTATTACCCCTCAGTTCTAACCCTAGTATTACCCTTCAGTCCTAACCCTAGTATTACCCCTCAGTTCTAACCCTAGTATTACCCCTCAGTCCTAACCCTAGTATTACCCCTCAGTCCTAACCCTAGTATTACCCCTCAGTCCTAACCCTAGTATTACCCCTCAGTCCTAACCCTAGTATTACCCCTCAGTCCTAACCCTAGTATTACCCCTCAGTTCTAACCCTAGTATTACCCCTCAGTTCTAACCCTAGTATTACCCCTCAGTCCTAACCCTAGTATTACCCTTCAGTCCTAACCCTAGTATTACCCCTCAGTCCTAACCCTAGTATTACCCCTCAGTTCTAACCCTAGTATTACCCCTCAGTCCTAACCCTAGTATTACCCCTCAGTCCTAACCCTAGTATTACCCCTCAGTCCTAACCCTAGTATTACCCTCAGTCCTAACCCTAGTATTACCTTCAGTCCTAACCCTAGCCCCTCAGTCCTAACCCTAGCCCCTCAGTCCTAACCCTAGCCCCTCAGTCCTAACCCTAGCCCCTCAGTTCTAACCCTAGTATTACCCCTCAGTCCTAACCTTAGCCCCTCAGTCCTAACCCTAGCCCCTCAGTCCTAACCCTAGCCCCTCAGTCCTAACCCTAGCCCCTCAGTTCTAACCCTAGTATTACCCCTCAGTTCTAACCCTAGCCACTCAGTTCTAACCCTAGCCCCTCAGTATTACTGTAGTATTACCCCTCAGTTCTAACCCTAGCCCCTCAGTTCTAACCCTAGCCCCTCAGTTCTAACCCTAGCCCCTCAGTTCTAACCCTAGCCCCTCAGTTCTAACCCTAACCCCTCAGTTCTAACCCTAGCCACTCAGTTCTAACCCTAGCCCCTCAGTATTACTGTAGTATTACCCCTCAGTTCTAACCCTAGCCCCTCAGTTCTAACCCTAGCCCCTCAGTTCTAACCCTAGCCCCTCAGTTCTAACCCTAGCCCCTCAGTTCTAACCCTAGTCCCTCAGTTCTAACCCTAGCCCCTCAGTCCTAACCCTAGCCCCTCAGTACTAACCCTAGCCCCTCAGTTCTAATCCTAGCCCCTCATTATCACTGTAGTATTACCCCTCAGTCCTAACCCTAGCCCCTCAGTATTACCCCTCAGTTCTAACCCTAGCCCCTCAGTATTACTGTAGTATTACCCCTCAGTTCTAATCCTAGCCCCTCAGTATTACTGTAGTATTACCCCTCAGTCCTAACCCTAGCCCCTCAGTATTACTGTAGTATTACCCCTCAGTTCTAACCCTAGCCCCTCAGTATTACTGTAGTATAACCCCCAGTCCTAACCCTAGCCCCTCAGTCCTAACCCTAGCCCCTCAGTTCTAACCCTAGCCCCTCAGTATTACTGTAGTATTACCCCCAGTCCTAACCCTAGCCCCTCAGTCGTAACCCTAGCCCCTCAGTTCTAACCCTAGCCCCTCAGTATTACTGTAGTATTACCCCTATGTCATAGATTTGATGTATATGTTTGAGTGAGTTCTATTTGTAACTTTAGCCAATAGTAGTGCACTATGTGTAGGAAATTACAGGGTTCCATTTTGGACATTGCTCTGATGAACAGCTTGATGTAGGATATAGCTGTGATGAACAGCTTGATGTAGGACATGGCTCTGATGAACAGCTTGATGTAGGACATGGCTCTGATGAACAGCTTGATGTAGGACATGGCTCTGGTGAACAGCTTGATGTAGGACATGGCTCTGATGAACAGCTTGATGTAGGACATGGATCTGATGAACAGCTTGATGTAGGACATGGCTCTGATGAACAGCTTGATGTAGGACATGGATCTGATGAACAGCTTGATGTAGGACATGGCTCAGATGAACAGCTTGATGTAGGATATGGCTCTGATGAACAGCTTGATGTAGGATATGGCTCTGATGAACAGCTTGATGTAGGATATGGCTCTGATGAACAGCTTGATGTAGGATATGGCTCTGATGAACAGCTTGATGTAGGATATGGCTCTGATGAACAGCTTGATGTAGGACATGGCTCTGATGAACAGCTTGATGTAGGACATGGCTCTGGTGAACAGCTTGATGTAGGATATGGCTCTGGTGAACAGCTTGATGTAGGATATGGCTCTGATGAACAGCTTGATGTAGGATATGGCTCTGATGAACAGCTTGATGTAGGATATGGCTCTGATGAACAGCTTGATGTAGGACATGGCTCTGATGAACAGCTTGATGTAGGATATGGCTCTGGTGAACAGTTTGATGTAGGACATGGCTTTCAGAAAAATAACATGTTCTGTTCACTTTTAACCTGTGACTCCTCCTCAGCCCTTTAGTTAATGATGACCTTTAACCTCTGTCCTCAGCCCACTCCTATTGGTCCAGTCCCCAGTGAGCCCCTCCTACAGTCCAGCAGCAGAGACAAGGCAGCGCAGCAGACCAAAAACCAGGTAGGACACACACACATACACTGAACACACACACAAACATACACTGAACACACAAATTTCACAAATGTCATTCAGCATTAGCAGAATTTTCAATTTACAATGTTCCAAATTGGCAGCTTCTTACTAACTAACTGTAGCCTGGTCCCAGATCTGTAGCCTGGTCCCAGATCTGTAGCCTGGTCCCAGATCTGTAGCCTGGTCCCAGATCTGTAGCCTGGTCCCAGATCTGTAGCCTGGTCCCAGATCTGTATTCTGGTCCCAGATCTGTAGCCTGGTCCCAGATCTGTAGCCTGGTCCCAGATCTGTAGCCTGGTCCCAGATCTGTAGCCTGGTCCCAGATCTTTTGGTGCTTTTGCCTACTCCTACTCTGATTGTCAAGCCAAACAGTTTGTCACAACAGTTCTATAAGGAGTTGGCAAGAGAGCAAAAACAGGTAAAGACAGGTATCCAGGCTCTATTAAAGAAACTAGAAACAGACTGGTATCCAGGCTCTATTAAAGAAACTAGAAACAGACTGGTATCCAGGCTCTATTAAAGAAACTAGAAACAGACTGGTATCCAGGCTCTATTAAAGAAACTAGAAACAGACTGGTATCCAGGCTCTATTAAAGAAACTAGAAACAGACTGGTATCCAGGCTCTATTAAAGAACTAGAAACAGACTGGTATCCAGGCTCTATTAAAGAACTAGAAACAGACTGGTATCCAGGCTCTATTAAAGAACTAGAAACAGACTGGTATCTAGGCTCTATTAAAGAACTAGAAACAGACTGGTATCCAGGCTCTATTAAAGAAACTAGAAACAGACTGGTATCCAGGCTCTATTAAAGAAACTAGAAACAGACTGGTATCTAGGCTCTATTAAAGAACTAGAAACAGACTGGTATCCAGGCTCTATTAAAGAAACTAGAAACAGACTGGTATCCAGGCTCTATTAAAGAACTAGAAACAGACTGGTATCTAGGCTCTATTAAAGAACTAGAAACAGACTGGTATCCAGGCTCTATTAAAGAAACTAGAAACAGACTGGTATCTAGGCTAAACTAACTGTATAACTGGCCTTACTCATCAAACCACAGATTGCCACTGACAATGCCACCAGACCCACCAACCGAAGCCAGTCTCATAACAGCAGCACCAGACCCACCAACCGAAGCCAGTCTCATAGCAGCAGCTTGTTCAGTCTCAGCTCACACCAGTGGCTTCTACAGCCGCTTGTGTTTCTTCATGTCACACGAGTAGTCTTCTGTCATGCACTCCTCCTCACGTGCACTCTTTTCTTCCCCCGTCACCGCACCGCCCCTCAGGTCTGTCTGTCCTCCGGTAGAGCAGTGTCTAAGTAGCTGCCTAACTGCTGACCGGGAGAGAGCCGTCTTTAAACACTGTTTTTCTGTTTCTTTCCTCCTCCACCATCTCCTCCTTTACCATCTCCTCCCTCTACTTCCTCCCTCACCATCTCCTCCTTTACCATCTCCTCCCTCTACTTCCTCCCTCACCATCTCCTCCCTCACCATCTCCTCCCTCACCATCTCCTCCTTTACCATCTCCTCCTTTACCATCTCCTCCCTCTACTTCCTCCCTCACCATCTCCTCCCTCACCATCTCCTCCTTTACCATCTCCTCCCTCACCATCTCCTCCCTCACCATCTCCTCCCTCTACTTCCTCCCTCACCATCTCCTCCCTCACCATCTCCTCCTTTACCATCTCCTCCCTCTACTTCCTCCCTCACCATCTCCTCCCTCACCATCTCCTCCCTCTACTTCCTCCCTCACCATCTCCTCCCTCTACTTCCTCCTCCACCATCTCCTCCTTTACCATCTCCTCCCTCTACTTCCTCCCTCACCATCTCCTCCCTCACCATCTCCTCCTTTACCATCTCCTCCCTCACCATCTCCTCCCTCACCATCTCCTCCCTCTACTTCCTCCCTCACCATCTCCTCCCTCACCATCTCCTCCTTTACCATCTCCTCCCTCTACTTCCTCCCTCACCATCTCCTCCCTCACCATCTCCTCCTTTACCATCTCCTCCCTCTACTTCCTCCTCCACCATCTCCTCCTTTACCATCTCCTCACTCTACTTCCTCCCTCACCATCTCCTCCCTCACCATCTCCTCCTTTACCATCTCCTCCCTCTACTTCCTCCTCCACCATCTCCTCCTTTACCATCTCCTCCCTCTACTTCCTCACCATCTCCTCCCTCACCATCTCCTCCTTTACCATCTCCTCCTTTACCATCTCCTCCCTCTACTCCACCATCTCCTCCCTCTACTTCCTCCCTCACCATCTCCTCCTTTACCATCTCCTCCCTCTACTTCCTCCCTCACCATCTCCTCCCTCACCATCTCCTCCTTTACCATCTCCTCCCTCTACTTCCTCCTCACCATCTCCTCCTTTACCATCTCCTCCCTCTACTTCCTCCCTCACCATCTCCTCCCTCTACTTCCTCCTCCACCATCTCCTCCTTTACCATCTCCTCCCTCTACTTCCTCCCTCACCATCTCCTCCCTCACCATCTCCTCCTTTACCATCTCCTCCCTCACCATCTCCTCCCTCACCATCTCCTCCCTCTACTTCCTCCCTCACCATCTCCTCCCTCACCATCTCCTCCTTTACCATCTCCTCCCTCTACTTCCTCCCTCACCATCTCCTCCCTCACCATCTCCTCCCTCTACTTCCTCCCTCACCATCTCCTCCCTCTACTTCCTCCTCCACCATCTCCTCCTTTACCATCTCCTCCCTCTACTTCCTCCCTCACCATCTCCTCCCTCACCATCTCCTCCTTTACCATCTCCTCCCTCACCATCTCCTCCCTCACCATCTCCTCCCTCTACTTCCTCCCTCACCATCTCCTCCCTCACCATCTCCTCCTTTACCATCTCCTCCCTCTACTTCCTCCCTCACCATCTCCTCCCTCACCATCTCCTCCTTTACCATCTCCTCCCTCTACTTCCTCCTCCACCATCTCCTCCTTTACCATCTCCTCACTCTACTTCCTCCCTCACCATCTCCTCCCTCACCATCTCCTCCTTTACCATCTCCTCGCTCTACTTCCTCCTCCACCATCTCCTCCTTTACCATCTCCTCCCTCTACTTCCTCACCATCTCCTCCCTCACCATCTCCTCCTTTACCATCTCCTCCTTTACCATCTCCTCCCTCTACTCCACCATCTCCTCCCTCTACTTCCTCCCTCACCATCTCCTCCTTTACCATCTCCTCCCTCTACTTCCTCCCTCACCATCTCCTCCCTCACCATCTCCTCCTTTACCATCTCCTCCCTCTACTTCCTCCTCACCATCTCCTCCTTTACCATCTCCTCCCTCTACTTCCTCCCTCACCATCTCCTCCCTCACCATCTCCTCCTTTACCATCTCCTCCCTCTACTTCCTCCCTCTACTTCCTCCCTCACCATCTCCTCCTCCACCATCTCCTCCTTTACCATCTCCTCCTCCACCATCTCCTCCTTTACCATCTCCTCCCTCTACTTCCTCCCTCTACTTCCTCCCTCACCATCTCCTCCCTCTACTTCCTCCCTCACCATCTCCTCCCTCTACTTCCTCCTCCACCATCTCCTCCTCCACCATCTCCTCCTTTACCATCTCCTCCCTCTACTTCCTCCCTCTACTTCCTCCCTCACCATCTCCTCCCTCTACTTCCTCCTCCACCATCTCCTCTTCCACCATCTCCTTTACCATCGCCTCCATCTACTTCCTCCCTCTACCTCCTCCCTCACCATCTCCTCCCTCTACTTCCTCCCTCACCATCTCCTCCCTCTACTTCCTCCTCCACCATCTCCTCTTCCACCATCTCCTTTACCATCTCCTCCCTCTACTTTCTCCCTCTACCTCCTCCCTCACCATCTCCTCCCTCTACTTCCTCCCTCACCATCTCCTCCCTCTACCTCCTCCCTCACCATCTCCTCCCTCTACTTCCTCCCTCACCATCTCCTCCTTTACCATCTCCTCCCTCTACTTCATCCCTCACCATCTCCTCCCTCACCATCTCCTCCCTCACCATCTCCTCCTTTACCATCTCCTCCCTCTACTTCCTCCCTCTACTTCCTCCCTCACCATCTCCTCCTCCACCATCTCCTCCTTTACCATCTCCTCCCTCTCCATCTCCTCCTTTACTATCTCCTCCCTCTACCTCCTCCCTCTACTTCCTCCCTCACCATCTCCTCCCTCACCATCTCCTCCTTTACCATCTCCTCCCTCTACTTCCTCCCTCTACTTCCTCCCTCACCATCTCCTCCTCTACCATCTCCTCCTTTACCATCTCCTCCCTCTACCTCCTCCCTCACCATCTCCTCCTCCACCATCTCCTCCTTTACCATCTCCTCCCTCTACTTCCTCCCTCTTCTTCCTCCCTCACCATCTCCTCCCTCTACTTCCTCCCTCACCATCTCCTCCCTCTACTTCCTCCTCCACCATCTCCTCCTCCACCATCTCCTCCTTTACCATCTCCTCCCTCTCCTTCCTCCCTCACCATCTCCTCTCTCTACTTCCTCCCTCACCATCTCCTCCCTCTACTTCCTCCTCCACCATCTCCTCCTTTACCATCTCCTCCCTCTACTTCCTCCCTCACCATCTCCTCCCTCTACTTCCTCCTCCACCATCTCCTCTTCCACCATCTCCTTTACCATCGCCTCCCTCTACTTCCTCCCTCTACCTCCTCCCTCACCATCTCCTCCCTCTACTTCCTCCCTCACCATCTCCTCCCTCTACTTCCTCCTCCACCATCTCCTCTTCCACCATCTCCTTTACCATCTCCTCCCTCTACTTTCTCCCTCTACCTCCTCCCTCACCATCTCCTCCCTCTACTTCCTCCCTCACCATCTCCTCCCTCTACCTCCTCCCTCACCATCTCCTCCCTCTACTTCCTCCCTCACCATCTCCTTCTTTACCATCTCCTCCCTCTACTTCATCCCTCACCATCTCCTCCCTCACCATCTCCTCCCTCACCATCTCCTCCTTTACCATCTCCTCCCTCTACTTCCTCCCTCTACTTCCTCCCTCACCATCTCCTCCTCCACCATCTCCTCCTTTACCATCTCCTCCCTCTCCATCTCCTCCTTTACCATCTCCTCCCTCTCCATCTCCTCCTTTACTATCTCCTCCCTCTACCTCCTCCCTCTACTTCCTCCCTCACCATCTCCTCCCTCACCATCTCCTCCTTTACCATCTCCTCCCTCTACTTCCTCCCTCTACTTCCTCCCTCACCATCTCCTCCTCTACCATCTCCTCCTTTACCATCTCCTCCCTCTACCTCCTCCCTCACCATCTCCTCCTCCACCATCTCCTCCTTTACCATCTCCTCCCTCTACTTCCTCCCTCTTCTTCCTCCCTCACCATCTCCTCCCTCTACTTCCTCCCTCACCATCTCCTCCCTCTACTTCCTCCTCCACCATCTCCTCCTCCACCATCTCCTCCTTTACCATCTCCTCCCTCTACTTCCTCCCTCACCATCTCCTCTCTCTACTTCCTCCCTCACCATCTCCTCCCTCTACTTCCTCCTCCACCATCTCCTCCTTTACCATCTCCTCCCTCTACTTCCTCCCTCACCATCTCCTCCCTCTACTTCCTCCCTCACCATCTCCTCCCTCTACTTCCTCCTCCACCATCTCCTCCTTTACCATCTCCTCCCTCTACTTCCTCCCTCACCATCTCCTCAATCTACTTCCTCCCTCACCATCTCCTCCCTCTACTTCCTCCCTCACCATCTCCTCCCTCTACTTCCTCCTCCACCATCTCCTCCTTTACCATCTCCTCCCTCTACTTCCTCCCTCACCATCTCCTCCCTCTACTTCCTCCCTCACCATCTCCTCCTTCACCATCTCCTCCTCCACCATCTCCTCCCTCTACTTCCTCCCTCACCATCTCCTCCTCCACCATCTCCTCCCTCTACTTCCTCCCTCACCATCTCCTCCTTCACCATCTCCTCCCTCTACTTTCTCCCTCACCATCTCCTCCTTCACCATCTCCTCCTTTACCATCTCCTCCCTCTACTTCCTCCCTCACCATCTCCTCCCTCTACTTCCTCCTTCACCATCTCATCCTTTACCATCTCCTCCCTCTACTTCCTCCCTCACCATCTCCTCCCTCTACTTCCTCCTCCACCATCTCCTCCTTTACCATCTCCTCCCTCTACTTCCTCCCTCACCATCTCCTCCCTCTACTTCCTCCCTCACCATCTCCTCCTTCACCATCTCCTCCTCCACCATCTCCTCCCTCTACTTCCTCCCTCACCATCTCCTCCTCCACCATCTCCTCCCTCTACTTCCTCCCTCACCATCTCCTCCCTCTACTTCCTCCCTCACCATCTCCTCCCTCTACTTCCTCCTCCACCATCTCCTCCTTTACCATCTCCTCCCTCTACTTCCTCCCTCACCATCTCCTCCCTCTACTTCCTCCCTCACCATCTCCTCCTTCACCATCTCCTCCTCCACCATCTCCTCCCTCTACTTCCTCCCTCACCATCTCCTCCTCCACCATCTCCTCCCTCTACTTCCTCCCTCACCATCTCCTCCTTCACCATCTCCTCCCTCTACTTTCTCCCTCACCATCTCCTCCTTCACCATCTCCTCCTTTACCATCTCCTCCCTCTACTTCCTCCCTCACCATCTCCTCCCTCTACTTCCTCCTTCACCATCTCATCCTTTACCATCTCCTCCCTCTACTTCCTCCCTCACCATCTCCTCCCTCTACTTCCTCCTCCACCATCTCCTCCTTTACCATCTCCTCCCTCTACTTCCTCCCTCACCATCTCCTCCCTCTACTTCCTCCCTCACCATCTCCTCCTTCACCATCTCCTCCTCCACCATCTCCTCCCTCTACTTCCTCCCTCACCATCTCCTCCTCCACCATCTCCTCCCTCTACTTCCTCCCTCACCATCTCCTCCTTCACCATCTCCTCCCTCTACTTCCTCCCTCACCATCTCCTCCCTCTACTTTCTCCCTCACCATCTCCTCCTTCACCATCTCCTCCCTCTACTTCCTCCCTCACCATCTCCTCCCTCTACTTCCTCCCTCACCATCTCCTCCCTCTACTTCCTCCCTCACCATCTCCTCCCTCTACTTCCTCCCTCACTATCTCCTCCCTCTACTTCCTCCCTCACCATCTCCTCCTTCACCATCTCCTCCCTCTACTTCCTCCCTCACCATCTCCTCCCTCTACTTCCTCCCTCACCATCTCCTCCCTCTACTTCCTCCTTCACCATCTCCCTCTACTTCCTCCCTCACCATCTCCTCCTTCACCATCTCCTCCTTCACCATCTCCTCCCTCACCATCTCCTCCCTCACCATCTCCTCCCTCACCATCTCCTCCCTCACCATCTCCTCCCTCACCATCTCCTCCCTCACCATCTCCTCCCTCTACTTCCTCCCTCACCATCTCCTCCCTCACCATCTTCTCCCTCTACTTCCTCCCTCACCATCTCCTCCTTCACCATCTCCTCCCTCTACTTTCTCCCTCACCATCTCTTCCCTCTACTTCCTCCCTCACCATCTCCTCCTACACCATCTCCTCCCTCTACTTTCTCCCTCACCATCTCTTCCCTCTACTTTCTCCCTCTCCCTCTACTTCCTCCCTCACCATCTCCTCCCTCTACTTCCTCCCTCACCATCTCCTCCCTCTACTTCCTCCCTCACCATCTCCTCCCTCTACTTCCTCCCTCACCATCTCCTCCCTCTACCTCCTCCCTCACCATCTCCTCCCTCTACTTCCTCCCTCACCATCTCCTCCCTCTACTTCCTCCTTCACCATCTCCTCCCTCTACTTCCTCCTTCACCATCTCCTCCCTCTACTTCCTCCTTTGCTGTCGTGCCAGTCGCCAGAACCCAAAGGAAGTGATTCCCAGCCCACTCCAGTGACCAATAGGGAGCTGCTGGGGTCCCATCTAACAGCTGATAGGCTGGGGGGCTCTGTCCAGGTACTGGGCTGTGGGCGTCGCCCCGCAATGTTCAACACTCTGCCTCTTGTCTCTTGCTTTCTTTCTCTTTCTCCTTGTTTTTCCTCTCCTAGCTCTCTTTCTGCAGCACTAGTCTCTGCTCACGTTTTTCTTTCTCCAACTCATTCTCCTTACCCACTTTGCCCCTCACATTGTGCACACTTCATACTAGGCTTATATCCTACCGGGGTCGAGGGACTAACTGTATCCTACCGGGGTCGAGGGACTGACTAACTGTATCCTACTGGGGTCGAGGGACTGACTAACTGTATCCTACCGGGGTCGAGGGACTGACTAACTGTATCCTACCGGGGTCGAGGGACTGACTAACTGTATCCTACCGGGGTCGAGGGACTGACTAACTGTATCCTACTGGGGAGTAGGAACTAACTGTATCCTACTGGGGCCGAGGGACTAACTGTATCCTACCGGGGTCGAGGGACTGACTAACTGTATCCTACTGGGGCCGAGGGACTAACTGTATCCTACGGGGTCGAGGGACTAATAATGCTACTGGGGCGAGGGACTAACTGTGGGAGAGACAGTGACTAAAGGAAAACTTGTGCTATTAGAATGTTTCATCATTCCCTCGAACTGAGGTCACCTTGTGGTTGGTCGCAAGTCTTATATAGATGGATTTAATCAATGTAATACCATCTAGTGTGGGTAGTGTTCAGTGTAATTTGTTTGCATCCCAAATGCCCTATGTGTAGTGCACTACTTTTGACCAGAGCCACATGGGCCCTGGTCAACAGTAGTTTGCTATATAGGGCATATGGGACCATCTCAGAAGGGGCCATTGTTGGCTGGAGCATTAAGTCACTGTAAGAGGGATCAAGTAGCCAGCTGAACATGCAGTCTGATCACATAATTTCTATAACAGGACAGTGGAAACTTCTAATGTTTCTGGAATCACACAACCATCTTGAGGAAACCAGTTTTCATCTCATAACATTAGGCAACATTACAAATGATTATGACCGAGCTTGTGAGCTGAGAGTGAGACTTCTGAATGTATTGAGTAGAAGATATGATTGTCTGTCATGTAGAATAGGGAATCGTGTTGGCTCTATTCATTACATTTCTATCATGTAGAATAGGGAATCATCTCGGCTCTATTCATTACATTTCTATCATGTAGAATAGGGAATCATGTCGGCTCTATTCATTACATTTCTATCATGTAGAATAGGGAATCATGTCGGCTCTATTCATTACATTTCTATCATGTACAATAGGGAATCGTGTTGGCTCTATTCATTACATTTCTATCTACAACATTCAGAAGTCTCATTATAAGTGACCTTAGATATTTTAGACCATAGTAAGCTGCCATTATCTGGTGGTCTATGATACTCCCATGATGCTCCCCTTCAGGTGTTGAGTTCAACCAATGGGGAGCTGAATACAGACGACCCGACGGCGGGCCACTCCAATGCACCCATCACTGCCCCGGCCGAGGTGGAGGTGGCCGACGACACCAAGTGAGATGGATGCCCCTTTCTCTCCACCCCTTCACTCTACCCCCCCCCCCCCCTTCCCCCTTCCCTCTACCCCCCCCCCTTCCCCTTGCCCTCTACCTCCCCCCCTTCCCCCTGCCCTCTACCTCCTCCCTTCTCTCTACCCTCCTTCCCTCTACCCCCCCCCTTCCCCCTGCCCTCTACCTCCTCCCTGCCCTCTACCTCCTCCCTGCCCTCTACCTCCTCCCTGCCCTCTACCTCCCTTCCCTCTACCCCCCCCCCCCCCCTGCCCTCTACCTCCTCCCTTCTCTCTACCCCCCCTTCCCCCTTCTCTCTACCCTCCTCCCCCTGCCCTCCTACCCTTGCTTACTCCTAGTATAGCATGTCCTCTCAGACAGGGCACTAGGGGTGAGGGGTCGATTTAGAATTGGGGGTGGGTCTTTGTATTTAGTTTTTTCAATGTTATAATCTCATCCTATTGTTGTTCATTTGTTCTGTTTCAGGTGCTGCTGTTTCTTTACGAGGAGGAAGAGGAAAGGCCTTCAGAGACACTAGTGAAGAAGAGGAAAGGCCTTCAGAGACACTAGTGAAGAAGAGGAAAGGCCTTCAGAGACACTAGTGAAGAGGAGGAAAGGCCTTCAGAGACACTAGTGAAGAGGAGGAAAGGCCTTCAGAGACACTAGTGAAGAAGAGGAAAGGCCTCCAGTGAAGAAGAGGAAAGGCCTTCAGAGACACTAGTGAAGAAGAGGAAAGGCCTTCAGAGACACTAGTGAAGAAGAGGAAAGGCCTCCAGAGACACTAGTGAAGAAGAGGAAAGGCCTCCAGAGACACTAGTGAAGAAGAGGAAAGGCCTTCAGAGACACTAGTGAAGAAGAGGAAAGGCCTTCAGAGACACTAGTGAAGAGGAGGAAAGGCCTTCAGAGACACTAGTGAAGAAGAGGAAAGGCCTTCAGAGACACTGGTGAAGAAGAGGAAAGGCCTCCAGTGAAGAAGAGGAAAGGCCTTCAGAGACACTAGTGAAGAGGAGGAAAGGCCTTCAGAGACACTAGTGAAGAAGAGGAAAGGCCTTCAGAGACACTAGTGAAGAAGAGGAAAGGCCTTCAGAGACACTAGTGAAGAAGAGGAAAGGCCTTCAGAGACACTAGTGAAGAAGAGGAAAGGCCTTCAGAGACACTAGTGAAGAAGAGGAAAGGCCTCCAGAGACACTAGTGAAGAAGAGGAAAGGCCTCCAGTGAAGAAGAGGAAAGGCCTTCAGAGACACTAGTGAAGAAGAGGAAAGGCCTTCAGAGACACTAGTGAAGAGGAGGAAAGGCCTTCAGAGACACTAGTGAAGAAGAGGAAAGGCCTTCAGAGACACTAGTGAAGAGGAAAGGCCTTCAGAGACACTAGTGAAGAGGAAAGGCCTTCAGAGACACTAGTGAAGAGGAAAGGCCTTCAGAGACACTAGTGAAGAAGAGGAAAGGCCTCCAGAGACACTAGTGAAGAAGAGGAAAGGCCTCCAGCGAAGAAGAGGAAAGGCCTTCAGAGACACTAGTGAAGAAGAAGAGGAGGAGGAGGAGGAGGAGTTGTTGGAAACCACACTGACAGACTGACAGAGGGAAGGAAGAAGTACTGAAACTGAGCTGAGCCCAGTACTCTACACCCTCCTCTCTGTCTGTCTCACTCTGTATGTGTTCAGTTAGAGCGCCCCCTGTCGACCCTCATGCAGTACTACAACAGACTGATGACTTGCCGCTACAGACGGACAGGACACAATGGGACAGAACCATGACTGTCTGTGCTTGGACCCGTTTTATATTCTAAACCTGAAGAAGATTGTAAGGAATAAATGTGTATATTTCTATGAGGATGGATGGATGGATGGATGGATGGATGGATGGATGGATGGATGGATGGATGGACAAGGCCTGAAGATTAGCTCATGATGGGTGGATGAATGGATAAATGAATGAAGAGAGCCAGGAACGACCTGAGAAATCATAAATAAGAGACTATTAAAAGGACAGAGATCAAACTGTTGTCTGTGCTCCATTTTAACATGCTGAACATTGACAGAGGAGGACAGACTAAACTGTAACACAACAATGTGCTCCATTTACAAAGTCGTTTTATTTGTGGGATCAACATTAAGAGCCTAGAAGGAACTCCAGAATAACAGTGTGACATACAGACAGGAACTCCAGAATAACACAGTGTGTCATACAGACAGGAACTCCAGAATAACAATGTGTCATACAGACAGGAACTCCAGAATAACAATGTGTCATACAGACAGGAACTCCAGAATAACACAGTGTGTCATACAGACAGGAACTCCAGAATAACAATGTGTCATACAGACAGGAACTCCAGAATAACACAGTGTGTCATACAGACAGGAACTCCAGAATAACAATGTGTCATACAGACAGGAACTCCAGAATAACAATGTGTCATACAGACAGGAACTCCAGAATAACAATGTGTCATACAGACAGGAAAGAAATACTGAGGACGGATGTGGTGTCTGACAGTGGCTGGTCTCAGGTACTGAGGATGGATGTGGTGTCTGACAGTGGCTGGTCAGGTACTGAGGATGGATGTGGTGTCTGACAGTGGCTGGTCTCAGGTACTGAGGATGGATGTGGTGTCTGACAGTGGCTGGTCTCAGGTACTGAGGATGGATGTGGTGTCTGACAGTGGCTGGTCTCAGGTACTGAGGATGGATGTGGTGTCTGACAGTGGCTGGTCTCAGGTACTGAGGATGGATGTGGTGTCTGAGTGGCTGGTCTCCGGTACTGAGGACGGATTGAGAGAAACAGATATTTAATTTCTTCTTTAAAATTGCACTTTGGAGAAATAAAGAAAACATGGAATTCTGGGATCATTTACTTTTGAGCAGAGTACTATGGTCCCTGGTCAAAGGTAGTGTACTATAAAGGGAATAGGGTGCCATTTGGGACAGAAACCTTTGTGTTTATGGGTTTTATGTTGCTTGTTCAAATCAGTTACCTGCAAGTTTTAGTTTGTGACAGTTTAAAAGGATTGGACACCTAAAATGACCTAAAATGACATACCCAAATCTAACTGCCTGTAGCTCAGGACCTGAAGCAAGGATATGCATATTCTTGATACCATTTGAAAGGAAACACTTTTAATTTTGTAGAAATGTTAGATAATACAAACCAAAAAACATGAATTTTTTTCTCATCTTGGAAATGCACGAGAAAGGCCATCATGCTTATTTCAGTCTAGGTGCAGTTTATATTTTGGCCACTAGATGGCAGCAGTGTGTGCAACGTTTCAGCAATACTGGACAGTATTAGTGGGTGTGGAGCCAGAGACAGCAGGGGTTCAAACTGGAGAACCCAGTTACTACATTTTATCAAACAAAATATGCTACATTTTATCTCTGGGACCCTCAGGATGACAAATCAGAGCCAGATTACTGAACGTAAGTACATTATTTACCTTCAGAGGTGAATGATTCAAACCAGTTGCCGTGACAAAGGGTTTGTTGTTGTGGACTCTCCTCAAACAATACCATGGTATTTCACTGTAATAGCTACTGTAAATTGGACAGTGCAGTTACATTATTGTTAATCTAAGCTTTCTGCCCATGTTAGACATGTCTATCACGCTAGTCACATTAGTGCACGTGAGCTCAACTGTCCCGGTGGAGGGACACTGATCCTGTAGAGGTATTAAAGTAATACTCCCGAGTGGTGCAGTGGTCTAAGACACTGCATCTCAGTGCTAGAGGCGTTACTGCAGTCCCTGGTTCGAATCCAGGCCGCATCACATCCGGATGTGATTGGGAGTCACATAGGGCGGCACACAATTGGCCCAGCGTCTTCTAGGTTTGTCCCGGGGTAGGCCATCATTGTAAATGAGAATTTGTTCTTAATTGACTAGTTAAGTAAAGGTTAAATAAAAAATACAAATGTCCCATTTCAAAATACAAAACTTGTCAATTTTCAAAATGTATAAGCATTCTCAAAACCTGTTCATATCTCTGGTATTATCTAGACAGGCAGACTTGCATTGTAAAAACAACTTCATATGGTCGCTTCCCACACAGACCTACGATATTGACATTCTCCTAATAAAAGTGATGAGTAGGTAAGCCAAGGTTATACAGGACAGTCATCTTGTGACAAAATAATCATTACCTTTATTTCAGACTAAAAACACGAGGAACGCTGACAAAGCTCTTCAGAGTAAAACATGTGATGTACTCTGACCCTGTGTGGGAAATAGTTGCTCACTGGACTGAGTCTATACTTGAGTGATGAAATCACTTTCAGTATCCAATTAGACAGATACTTGTATTTCTATTATCTAGCACAGAAAGCCTATACGTGTAGTTCTAAACTTAAATCAATCACAAAAGAATGTAATGAAAAGTTTGAACAATGTATTTTATCTGATTTTTAAATTGAGAAGAAACAATGTATTACAGATGCAAATGAACTTGTGTATCAGGAATGAAGTCATCCCTCTTCCGGAAAAACATCTGTCAGCATCACGTGTGAGGAGCGCAAACCTGCGTTCCTATTGGTCCAGAACGGGAAAGGGGCCCCAGTCTTTCCCTTCATTTCACCGGAACGCTGTCGGACATTGTTGTTGTCATGAAACAGAATCATAGTGTATGTTTTCTCCAAAGAATAACGAGCCGGCGAATATCGTTGGAATTCAATCCGCATTGTCTCTAAATCGACTTCCGAGATATGTCTGTGAAACGGGTGATATATGTAATGAATGGGGAAGTGGCGAGGCGTTACTTTACTTTAACAAGTTAACCGTAATCTGGTTACGGGGTTGTCTGAGGTAAGGACAGTGGTTGAGGTGTTTTGTTAGGTGCCTGAATATATAGAGATTTTTTTTCTCTCTTTATAACAGTCAGCTTGATCGTAAGGAAACTGGCACCGTGTGATCAGATGTACACGGACATGTTGGGGAATAACGATCTGTACTCACACAAGTAGGACCTAATATTTGTTTTCAATGTGGAATTCTATTTTTGCTTGTTGAGTATTCAGATAACCTATTTGATCGTATTTAGGCGAACATATTAGGTCATCAAAATATCTTCCAACAACAATTTGACTATAATTAGAATAGATATATTTTTCAGAAAATAACCTAATATTCTCGAAACAATCATGTCAGACTATACACAGAGGTCTCTGCCTTTTTGTCAGCGGCTGAGTTACGCTGTGGGACACTTTCTGAACGATCTGTGTGCGTCTATGTGGTTCACCTACCTGTTGGTGTACTACCACTCCGTGCTGGGCTTTCAGAACACCTATGCAGGTGTGTTACTGCTGGTGGGGCAGATAGCGGACGGGGTCTGCACACCCCTTATCGGCTACGAGTCGGACCAGACGCCGGGGTGTGGGACATACGGCAAGAGGAAGACATGGCATTTAGTGGGTGAGTGAATACCTGTTTCATATAGGTGCATTGGTTGATTGCTACACTGTAATTATGATACAGTTATGAATTAGTCAAATTATGTACTTTTTGGATCTTACAATTGCCAATGTATGTATTCCGTACCATTCTAGGCCCACAATAAAAGCACAATAAAGGCTATTATGTTACCTTGCCAATAACATGTGTTGAACTGAACACTTGTAGTCTTGTGACCAAACTTTAAGCTGAGTCATTAATAAGGAAGTGAGTTCACAACACAGGCCACATGCCTGCGTTCAGGTGCTGCCAGACCGTTCCTTGGTAGTTTGTGCAATTCAGGTTACCAGACAGCTATGTGCTATCAGGTTACTATACCACAATGTGCTATGAGGTTACCAGACAGCTATGAGGTTACCAGACAGCTATGTGCTATGAGGTTACCAGACAGCTATGTGCTATGAGGTTACCAGACAGCTATGTGCTATCAGGTTAGCAGACAGCTATGTGCTATCAGGTTACCAGACAGCTATGTGCTATCAGGTTACCAGACAGCTATGTGCTATCAGGTTACCAGACAGCTATGTGCTATCAGGTTACCAGACAGCTATGTGCTATCAGGTTACCAGACAGCTATGTGCTATCAGGTTACCAGACAGCTATGTGCTATCAGGTTACCAGACAGCTATGTGCTATCAGGTTACCAGACAGCTATGTGCTATCAGGTTACCAGACAGCTATGCGCTATGAGGTTACCAGACAGCTATGTGCTATCAGGTTACCAGACAGCTATCAGGTTACCAGACAGCTATGAGGTTACCAGACAGCTATGTGCTATCAGGTTACCAGACAGCTATGTGCTATCAGGTTACCAGACAGCTATGTGCTATCAGGTTACCAGACAGCTATGTGCTATCAGGTTACCAGACAGCTATGTGCTATCAGGTTACCAGACAGCTATGTGCTATCAGGTTACCAGACAGCTATGTGCTATCAGGTTACCAGACAGCTATGTGCTATCAGGTTACCAGACCGGTATGTGCTATCAGGTTACCAGACAGCTATGTGCTATGAGGTTAGCAGACAGCTATGAGGTTAGCAGACAGCTATGTGCTATCAGGTTACCAGACAGCTATGTGCTATCAGGTTACCAGACAGCTATGTGCTATGAGGTTACCAGACAGCTATGTGCTATCAGGTTACCAGACCGGTATGTGCTATCAGGTTACCAGACCGGTATGAGCTATCCGGTTTACCAGACAGCAGACAGCTATGTGCTATCAGGTTACCAGACAGCTATGTGCTATCAGGTTACCAGACAGCTACAGTGCCTTGCGAAAGTATTCGGCCCCCTTGAACTTTGCGACCTTTTGCCACATTTCAGGCTACAAAACATAAAGATATAAAACTGTATTTTTTTGTGAAGAATCAACAACAAGTGGGACACAATCATGAAGTGGAACGACATTTATTGGATATTTCAAACTTTTTTAACAAATCAAAAACTGAAAAATTGGGCGTGCAAAATTATTCAGCCCCTTTACTTTTAGTGCAGCAAACTCTCCCCAGAAGTTCAATCCACCTGTGTGTAATCAAGTCTCCGTATAAATGCACCTGCACTGTGATAGTCTCAGAGGTCCGTTAAAAGCGCAGAGAGCGTCATGAAGAACAAGGAACACACCAGGCAGGTCCGGAATACTGTTGTGAAGAAGTTTAAAGCCGGATTTGGATACAAAAAGATTTCCCAAGCTTTAAACATCCCAAGGAGCACTGTGCAAGCGATAATATTGAAATGGAAGGAGTATCAGACCACTGCAAATCTACCAAGACCTGGCCGTCCCTCTAAACTTTCAGCTCATACAAGGAGAAGACTGATCAGAGATGCAGCCAAGAGGCCCATGATCACTCTGGATGAACTGCAGAGATCTACAGCTGAGGTGGGAGACTCTGTCCATAGGACAACAATCAGTCGTATATTGCACAAATCTGGCCTTTATGGAAGAGTGGCAAGAAGAAAGCCATTTCTTAAAGATATCCATAAAAAGTGTTGTTTAAAGTTTGCCACAAGCCACCTGGGAGACACACCAAACATGTGGAAGAAGGTGCTCTGGTCAGATGAAACCAAAATTGAACTTTTTGGCAACAATGCAAAACGTTATGTTTGGCGTAAAAGCAACACAGCTGAACACACCATCCCCACTGTCAAACATGGTGGTGGCAGCATCATGGTTTGGGCCTGCTTTTCTTCAGCAGGGACAGGGAAGATGGTTAAAATTGATGGGAAGATGGATGGAGCCAAATACAGGACCATTCTGGAAGAAAACCTGATGGAGTCTGCAAAAGACCTGAGACTGGGACGGAGATTTGTCTTCCAACAAGACAATGATCCAAAACATAAAGCAACATCTACAATGGAATGGTTAAAAAATAAACATATCCAGGTGTTAGAATGGCCAAGTCAAAGTCCAGACCTGAATCCAATCGAGAATCTGTGGAAAGATCTGAAAACTGCTCTTCACAAATGCTCTCCATCCAACCTCACTGAGCTCGAGCTGTTTTGCAAGGAGGAATGGGAAAAAAATTCAGTCTCTCGATGTGCAAAACTGATAGAGACATACCCCAAGCGACTTACAGCTGTAATCGCAGCAAAAGGTGGCGCTACAAAGTATTAACTTAAGGGGGCTGAATAATTTTGCACGCCCAATTTTTCAGTTTTTGATTTGTTAAAAAAGTTTGAAATATCCAATAAATGTCGTTCCACTTCATGATTGTGTCCCACTTGTTGTTGATTCTTCACAAAAAAAATACAGTTTTATATCTTTATGTTTGAAGCCTGAAATGTGGCAAAAGGTCACAAAGTTCAAGGGGGCCGAATACATTCGCAAGGCACTGTATGTGCTATCAGGTTACCAGACAGCTATGTGCTATCAGGTCGTTGAAGAAGCTCAGAGCTAGACAGGTCACCCTACCTGGGATCAGTGGGCTGTGATGATCAGGCCTGCTCCTGCATGAGACCCACTGGGCGTGCAGGCTTTTGTTCTAGCACAGCACTAACACAGCTGCTAAAACAAATCATCATCAAGCCCTAGATTAGTTGAATCAGGTGTGTCAGTGCTGGGCTGGGATATAAGCCTCCACATCAATGCTTGCACAACACCTTCGCTCTCCCTCCAGGGATGAGCAGTGTGCTTATCTCATTCATGTTCTTTCCTTTTCCTCATTCCCCTTCCTGTGTCTGGGCTGTGACCTCATTCCCCTTCCTGTGCCTGGCATGTGAACTCATTCCCCTTCCTGTGTCTGGGCTGTGACCTCATTCCCCTTCCTGTGCCTGGGCTGTGACCTCATTCCCCTTCCTGTGGGCTGTGTTATGTCTTCATAGAGCTAACCTCGCTCCCCTCTTTATTTATTGGATTCGGTTCGGAGTAAGATAAGCTTTATTGGCATGAATGACAAGGCTACTGTTGGTAAAGTGAAGTGAGATACACACACGTCAACAGTAACATCCCCTCCCCCTCTCCAGGTACGGTCAGTGTGCTGATGTCCTTTGCGTTCATCTTTAATCAGTGTCTGGGGTGTGACCAGTACACCCCTCAGTGGGTCAGCCTGACGTACTTCATCCCATTCATCATCATCTTCCAGTTCGGCTGGGCTGCCACGCAGATCTCACACCTGTCACTCATCCCTGAGCTGGTGTCCTGCGAACACGCCAAGGTGGAGCTCACTGCTTACAGGTAAATAACAACCAGGACGGAGCTCACTGCTTACAGGTAAATAACAACCAGGATGGAGCTCACTTACAGGTAAATAACAACCAGGACGGAGCTCACTGCTTACAGGTAAATAACAACCAGGATGGAGCTCACTGCTTATAGGTAAATAACAACCAGGATGGAGCTCACTTCTTACAGGTAAATAACAACCAGGATGGTGCTCACTGCTTACAGGTAAATAACAACCAGGATGGTGCTCACTTCTTACAGGTAAATAACAACCAGGATGGAGCTCACTGCTTACAGGTAAATAACAACCAGGATGGAGCTCACTGCTTACAGGTAAATAACAACCAGGATGGAGCTCACTGCTTACAGGTTAATAACAACCAGGACGGAGCTCACTGCTTACAGGTAAATAACAACCAGGATGGAGCTCACTGCTTACAGGTAAATAACAACCAGGATGGAGCTCACTGCTTACAGGTTAATAACAACCAGGACGGAGCTCACTGCTTACAGGTAAATAACAACCAGGACGGAGCTCACTGCTTATAGGTAAATAACAACCAGGATGGAGCTCACTTACAGGTAAATAACAACCAGGACGGAGCTCACTGCTTACAGGTAAATAACAACCAGGATGGAGCTCACTGCTTACAGGTAAATAACAACCAGGATGGAGCTCACTGCTTACAGGTAAATAACAACCAGGATGGAGCTCACTGCTTACAGGTAAATAACAACCAGGATGGAGCTCACTGCTTACAGGTTAATAACAACCAGGATGGAGCTCACTGCTTACAGGTAAATAACAACCAGGATGGAGCTCACTGCTTACAGGTAAATAACAACCAGGATGGAGCTCACTGCTTACAGGTAAATAACAACCAGGATGGAGCTCACTGCTTACAGGTAAATAACTGAGTGACTATGCATAGATAATAAACAGAGAGTAGCAGCAGTGTACAAAAGGGAGGGAGGGAGGGGGGGGGGGTCAATGTAAATAGTCTGGTGGCCATTTGATTAATTGTTCAGTCTTATGGCTTGGGGGTAGAAGCTGTTAAGGAGCCTTTTGGACCTAGACTTGGTGCTCCAGTATTGCTTGCTGTGCGGTAGCAGAGAGTACAGTCTATGACTGGGGTGACTAGAGTCATTGACAATTTTTGTGCCTTCCTCTGACACCACCTAGTATAGAGGTCCTGGATGGCAGGAAGCTTGGCCCCTGTGATGTACTGGGCTGTACGCACTACCCTCTGGTATAGAGGTCCTGGGTGGCAGGAAGCTTGGCCCCAGTGATGTACTGGGCTGTACGCACTACCCTCTGGTATAGAGGTCCTGGATGGCAGGAAGCTTGGCCCCAGTGATGTACTGGGCTGTACGCACTACCCTCTGGTATAGAGGTCCTGGATGGCAGGAAGCTTGGCCCCAGTGATGTACTGGGCTGTACGCACTACCCTCTGGTATAGAGGTCCTGGATGGCAGGAAGCTTGGCCCCAGTGATGTACTGGGCTGTACGCACTACCCTCTGGTATAGAGGTCCTGGATGGCAGGAAGCTTGGCCCCAGTGATGTACTGGGCTGTACGCACTACCCTCTGGTATAGAGGTCCTGGATGGCAGGAAGCTTGGCCCCAGTGATGTACTGGGCTTGTACGCACTACCCTCTGGTATAGAGGTCCTGGATGGCAGGAAGCCCCAGTGATGTACTGGGCTGTACGCTGTTAGCGTTTGTTTCCTGTTCCTTGTCAATCATCATTGGTGAAATTAGCATTATGACAATATCTTTAATTAAATCATTCAAAAACCTTTTATTAATGCAATTGCAGACAGAAATTGACAATCAGGAACAGAGCACGCATGTTTCCGAGTAAGTTCTGCAAAATAGAAGTTCCTTTTATTAAACCCGAAGTCCAGCCTTAGTGATGTCACTGCCTACGTCATTACCTTCTACTCATGAGACTAAAACCATGCCTACACAGCTATATAATCAAGGTTTTTAGTGTTTATCTAAATACTTAGCAGTAAATAATGTCCACGTTGATTTATAGTGGGATGTCTGACTGGTCCCTTATCTCTTACTGAGTTCTCTCTCTACAGTCACACATTTCTCAGACTGTTGCTTTTAGAAGAGGCAGAAAGACCAGAAAAGTACTGTGGAACAATATTAACCTCATACTGTATATATATATTGTTACTCTGTAGTCTAGGACCCTATACATGTAAAGGGGAGGGGTCTTATAACCCCTCCCCTTCTATTAATACAACATAAGCATAATCAATTATTATAATACATCAATCATTTGGTCCAGCCCCTATCATGACCCCTAGGTGAACCTCTAACAACGCACAACCCCCTGTAGCGCCGTACGGTCGGTCGGCTGCTGAGCAGTTGCCGGTCCAGGCAGTGATGCAACCGGTCAGGAAGCTCTCGATGGTGCAGCTGTAATAATATCTTCTTGAGGATCTTGGGTCCCATGACAAATCTTTTCAGTCTTCTGAGGGGGAAAAGGTGTTCCCTCATCACGACTTACTTGGTGTGTTTGGACCATGATATTTTGTTGATGTGGACAGCAAGGAACTTCAAACTCTCGACATGCTCCACTACAGCCCCATCGATGTTAAATGGTGCTCTCATGCATGCTTCAGTGTTGCTTGCCTCGAAGCGAGGATAAAAGGCATTTAGCCGTTTCGGGAATAGCACATGAACACACACAAGACATGGCAAAATGTGTAGAATTGCAGGAAATGAGCTTTTTAAAATGGCAAAATATTCTCTCTTGTTCTGCTCTCCCAGGTATGCGTTTACAGTGATGGCCAATATAACAGTGTACGCTGTGGCCTATCTGCTGTTCCACTTCCAGACCGGATCAGACGAGGACCCCTCTCTCACCGAGACCCTGGGTCCCATAGATATCCCTATATTCAGGGTGAGCAGAGCCATACATTACCCCATAGATATCCCTATATTCAGGGTGAGCAGAGCCAAACATTACCCCATAGATATCCCTATATTCAGGGTGAACAGAGCCATGCATTACCCCATAGATATCCCTATATTCAGGGTGAACAGAGCCATGCATTACCCCATAGATATCCCTATATTCAGGGTGAACAGAGCCATGCATTACCCCATAGATATCCCTATATTCAGGGTGAACAGAGCCATGCATTACCCCATAGATATCCCTATATTCAGGGTGAACAGAGCCATGCATTACCCCATAGATATTCCTATATTCAGGGTGAGCAGAGCCATGCATTACCTCACAGATATCCCTATATTCAGAGCCATACATTACCTCATAGATATCCCTATATTCAGGGTGAGTAGAGCCATACATTACCTCATAGATATCCCTATATTCAGGGTGAGTAGAGCCATACATTACCTCATAGATATCCCTATATTCAGGGTGAGTAGAGCCATACATTACCCCATAGATATCCCTATATTCAGGGTGAGTAGAGCCATACATTACCTCATAGATATCCCTATATTCAGGGTGAGTAGAGCCATACATTACCTCATAGAAGAGTAGATCAGGGTTGGCCTCAGATTGTCTATTGTTTCCTGTATAGTTAATGCAAATTCATGATACAATTTTATCTTAAACTTTTTTTAAAGAATGTGCGTATAACCACAACCATTCACAACTCATTATCTTGATGATGATGATGTTATCTTCTTCCTCATGTTTGTAATAGGAAGTGCTTGTTGAAATGCACTGTAGGCTCATGCTAGACCTTCAGTATGTCATTTGAACAGTGTTATTAAAAATAAATAAATTAATGTATAAGAATAGTAGACAACTTCAGGGAGGAGATGAAGAGGAGATATTTACGACCATCCATTTGTACTTTTCATTGTCTATTTATTTTTTCTTTCAGAACCTGAGCCTCATCGTGCTGGGTATCGGTGCTCTTTCCTCTGTCCTCTTTCACCTGGGCACACGGGAAGAGAAGAGAGAAGAGGAGGATGATGAAGGAGAAGAGAAAGGAGAGCGCCGGCCCCTTATCCCTCGCCCTCAGGCTGCCGCCCCTGTCCAGTCGCTGCTGAGGTGGAAATGCTGGCTGAAACAGCCTTCCTTTTACCAGGTAACACTGAAACAGCCTGCCCTTTACCAGGTAACACTGAAACAGCCTGCCCTTTACCAGGTAACACTGAAACAGCCTGCCCTTTACCAGGTAACACTGAAACACTCCTGCCCTTTACCAGGTAACACTGAAACACTCCTGCCCTTTACCAGGTAACACTGAAACACACCTGCCCTTTACCAGGTAACACTGAAACAGCCTGCCCTTTACCAGGTAACACTGAAACAGCCTGCCCTTTACCAGGTAACACTGAAACAGCCTGCCCTTTACCAGGTAACACTGAAACACTCCTGCCCTTTACCAGGTAACACTGAAACACTCCTGCCCTTTACCAGGTAACACTGAAACACACCTGCCCTTTACCAGGTAACACTGAAACAGCCTGCCCTTTACCAGGTAACACTGAAACAGCCTGCCCTTTACCAGGTAACACTGAAACACTCCTGCCCTTTACCAGGTAACACTGAAACAGCCTGCCCTTTACCAGGTAACACTGAAACACTCCTGCCCTTTACCAGGTAACACTGAAACACTCCTGCCCTTTACCAGGTAACACTGAAACACTCCTGCCCTTTACCAGGTAACACTGAAACACTCCTGCCCTTTACCAGGTAACACTGAAACACTCCTGCCCTTTACCAGGTAACACTGAAACACTCCTGCCCTTTACCAGGTAACACTGAAACACTCCTGCCCTTTACCAGGTAACACTGAAACACGCCTGCCCTTTACCAGGTAACACTGAAACACGCCTGCCCTTTACCAGGTAACACTGAAACACTCCTGCCATTTACCAGGTAACACTGAAACACTCCTGCCCTTTACCAGGTAACACTGAAACACTCCTGCCCTTTACCAGGTAACACTGAAACACTCCTGCCCTTTACCAGGTAACACTGAAACACTCCTGCCATTTACCAGGTAACACTGAAACAGCCTGCCCTTTACCAGGTAACACTGAAACACGCCTGCCCTTTACCAGGTAAAACTGAAACACTCCTGCCCTTTACCAGGTAACACTGAAACAGCCTGCCATTTACCAGGTAACACTGAAACAGCCTGCCATTTACCAGGTAACACTGAAACACTCCTGCCCTTTACCAGGTAACACTGAAACACGCCTGCCATTTACCAGGTAACACTGAAACAGCCTGCCATTTACCAGGTAACACTGAAACACTCCTGCCCTTTACCAGGTAACACTGAAACACTCCTGCCATTTACCAGGTAACACTGAAACATGCCTGCCCTTTACCAGGTAACACTGAAACAGCCTGCCCTTTACCAGGTAACACTGAAACACTCCTGCCCTTTACCAGGTAACACTGAAACACGCTTGCCCTTTACCAGGTAACACTGAAACACTCCTGCCATTTACCAGGTAACACTGAAACATGCCTGCCCTTTACCAGGTAACACTGAAACAGCCTGCCCTTTACCAGGTAACACTGAAACAGCCTGCCATTTACCAGGTAACACTGAAACACTCCTGCCCTTTACCAGGTAACACTGAAACAGCCTGCCCTTTACCAGGTAACACTGAAACACGCCTGCCCTTTACCAGGTAACACTGAAACACTCCTGCCCTTTACCAGGTAACACTGAAACACACCTGCCCTTTACCAGGTAACACTGAAACACGCCTGCCATTTACCAGGTAACACTGAAACATGCCTGCCCTTTACCAGGTAACACTGAAACACTCCTGCCCTTTACCAGGTAACACTGAAACACTCCTGCCCTTTACCAGGTAACACTGAAACACTCCTGCCCTTTACCAGGTAACACTGAAACAGCCTGCCCTTTACCAGGTAACACTGAAACACGCCTGCCCTTTACCAGGTAACACTGAAACACGCCTGCCCTTTACCAGGTAACACTGAAACACGCCTGCCCTTTACCAGGTAACACTGAAACACGCCTGCCATTTACCAGGTAACACTGAAACACGCCTGCCCTTTACCAGGTAACACTGAAACACTTCTGCCATTTACCAGGTAACACTGAAACACGCCTGCCATTTACCAGGTAACACTGAAACACGCCTGCCATTTACCAGGTAACACTGAAACAGCCTGCCATTTACCAGGTAACACTGAAACACGCCTGCCCTTTACCAGGTAACACTGAAACAGCCTGCCCTTTACGAGGTAACACTGAAACACTCCTGCCATGTACCAGGTAACACTGAAACAGCCTGCCCTTTACCAGGTAACCCTGAAACACTCCTGCCCTTTACCAGGTAACACTGAAACACTCCTGCCATTTACCAGGTAACACTGAAACAGCCTGCCCTTTACCAGGTAACACTGAAACAGCCTGCCCTTTACCAGGTAACACTGAAACACTCCTGCACTTTACCAGGTAACACTGAAACACTCCTGCCCTTTACCAGGTAACACTGAAACAGCCTGCCATTTACCAGGTAACACTGAAACACGCCTGCCCTTTACCAGGTAACACTGAAACAGCCTGCCCTTTACGAGGTAACACTGAAACACTCCTGCCATGTACCAGGTAACACTGAAACAGCCTGCCCTTTACCAGGTAACACTGAAACAGCCTGCCCTTTACCAGGTAACACTGAAACACGGCTGACATTTACCAGGTAACACTGAAACAGCCTGCCATTTACTAGGTAACACTGAAACACGGCTGACATTTTGGATCTGAGAGATTTTAAGTCCGATTCAACAGCTGGTTGGATTTCAACAGCATTTTGATCTGATACTCAGCATCCGTTCTGGATTCGATGCTCAGTGTACTTCCAATCAGGGTTGTATGTTTCAATCTCAGGCAGTAGGATTGCTCTACTTAAAGCTTTTTGTGTATATACATATGACAAATAAACTGAATATATTTTTGTTGACATTTTGCAGACACAACACTGCTTTGTCTGTTTTCAACCCATGTTAATAGTGGTGTTTTTAGCCCATGTTAATAGTGGTGTTTTCAACCCATGTTAATAGTGGTGTTTTTAGCCCATGTTAATAGTGGTGTTTTCAGCCCATGTTAATAGTGGTGTTTTTAGCCCATGTTAATAGTGGTGTTTTCAACCCATGTTAATAGTGGTGTTTTCAGCCCATGTTAATAGTGGTGTTTTCAGCCCATGTTAATAGTGGTGTTTTTAGCCCATGTTAATCGTTCCTGTATTTTCCTTCTGTCCTGTCCAGGTAGCGTTTCTCTACATGTCCACCAGACTGATAGTGAACGTGTCTCAGACGTACATCTCCATGTATCTTACCAACACTCTCATGTTGCCAAAGGTAACAACATCATGTATCTTACCAACACTCTCATGTTGCCAAAGGTAACAACATCATGTATCTTACCAACACTCTCATGTTGCCAAAGGTAACACCACTATAGCGATAACGATACCTATAACTATACCGATAACTTTAATTATACCGATCACTTGAATTATACCTATAACTATAATTATACCGATACCTGTAACTATACCTGTAACTATACCTGTAACTATACCTGTAACTATAACTATACCTGTAACTAACTATACCTATAACTATAATTATACCGATACCTGTAACTATACCTGTAACTATACCTGTAACTATACCTATAACTATAATTATACCGATACCTGTAACTATACCTGTAACTATACCTGTAACTATAACTATACCTGTAACTAACTATACCTATAACTATAATTATACCGATACCTGTAACTATACCTGTAACTATACCTGTAACTATAACTACACCTGTAACTAACTATACCTATAACTATAATTATACCGATACCTGTAACTATACCTGTAACTATACATGTAACTATACCTGTAACTATACCTATAACTATAATTATACCGATACCTGTAACTATACCTGTAACTATACCTGTAACTATACCTTTAACTATAATTATACCGATACCTGTAACTATACCGATACCTGTAATTATACCGATACCTGTAACTATACCGATACCTATTATTTTTTTTGACCTTTATTTATACAGTTTTTTCTTATTGAGATAACATCTCTTTTCCAAGAGAGACCTGGTCCAATAGCAGCAGGGGGAACGTTTCAGACAGAACAACTTACATACACTAACATAACATTAAACAAATCTATAAACACACATACAAAACAACAAAAACATTTTACATTAAAAACACAAACATCTTGACTAAAAACAGCTGTCCTAAAGACAATTACACTCTTCTATGATATATACATCGATCAAGTGTTTAAACTCCACCAACGAAACTAGATCATCACATTTTAAAATGTTCAGGAGAGAATTCCAGGACCACGGTGCTGAGTAACTAAAACTATTTCTACCATGACCTGTCCTAATTTTTGGTACTGTTAGAAGCAAATCAGAATGGGACCGTAATAGATATTTATTTACTGACCTGACTAAAAAAGAACTTGAGATAAAATGGCATCTTACCCAATATGGCCTTATAAATCAGTGTATACCAGTGTTTAAGCCTACGCAAGGTTAATGACGACCAGCCAACAGCGCTATAGAAATCACAATGATGTGTTAGACGTTTCTGATTTGTAATGAACCTGAGGGCTGCATGATACACTGAATCAAGTGATCTCAGGTTAGTGGCTGAGGCCTGCATATATATATATAACATCACTAAAATCTAAAACCGACAGTAATGTATATCGTACCAGCTCCTTCCTGGCCTCAAAAGAAAAACAAGCCTTATGCCGTTAATAAAATCCTATTTTCAGCTTGAGCTTCCTTATCAAGTTCTCTACATGCACAGTGAAGCTCAGCTTATCATCAACCCACACACCCAAATATTTGTACACTTTAACTTGCTCTATAGTATGTCCAGCCGATGTAGCAATGACATGATTTGTAAGATGCCTGGCATTTGCAAATACCATGCATTTTGTTTTACCCGAATTTAGAATCAGCTTTAAATCATACAGATTATGTTGTATGATATTAAATGCTCTTTGGGCATTTTCAAAAGCTAAGGATAAACTACTACCACTTGAATAAAGAACAGTATCATCTGCATAAAAATGAACATCTGCTGTTTCAATAAGATCCCCAATGTTGTTGATATACAAAATGAACAATAGAACCTTGCAGAACACCTGAGCACACCTTTATGGACTCAGATTTACAACCATCTGCCATTACACATTGTGATAGGTAATTTATAAACCAATCTAGAGCATGACCAGTAATTCCACAACATTTTAACCTTTGCACTAACACAGCATGGTCCATGGTGTCAAAAGCCTTCGACAAATCAATAAAAACAGACACACAATGTAACTTCTTATCAAGAGCACAGTGGATGTCATTTAAAACCTTCAATGTTGCTGAAACAGTGCTGTGGCCAGACCTAAAACCTGATTGCATTCCATTTAACCTCTCTGGGATATGTGGGACGGTAGTGTCCCACCTCGCAACATTAGCCAGTGAAATTGCAGGGCTCCAAATTCAAACAACAGAAACCCCATAATTAAAATTCCTCAAACATACAAGTATTTTACACCATTTTAAAGATAAACTGCTTGTAAAATAGGCTTTGTGGCCAAGTGTTATGCATGGAAATATAGATAAACTACTCCTTAATGCAACCGCTGTGTCAGATTTCAAAAAAGCTTTACAGCGAAAGCACACCGTGCGATTATGTTTGGTCACCGCCTAGCCACAGAAAAACATACAGCCATTTTCCAAAGAAGGAGAGGTGTCAGAAATAGCATTATAAATATTCACTTACCTTTGATGATCTTCATCAGAATGCACTCCCAGGAATCCCAGTTCTACAATAAATGTTTGTTTTATTTGATAAAGTCCATAATTTATGACCAAATACCTCCTTATTTACGCGTTTAGTTCACAAATCCAAACTCATTCTATATTGATAATTTTCGATATACCTGTAATTATACCTATACCTGTGTCGGTAAATACACCTATACCGATAACTATATCGATAATTATACCTATAATTACAACTATACCTATATCGATAATTATACCTATAGTTATTTTATACCTATATCGATAATTATACCTATAATTATAACTATCGATAATTATACCTATACCTGTAATTATAACTATACCTATATCGATAATTATACTTATACCTGTAATTATAACTATACCTATAATTATACCTGTAACTATACCTATAGCTGTACCTATAACTATAATTATAACTATACCAATAATTATACCTGTACCTATAACTATAATTATAACTATACCAATAAATATACCTGTACTATAATAAAACTATAATTATACCGATACCTAAAACTACAATTAACTATACCTATATCGATAATTACACCTTTACCTATAATTAGAACTATACCGATAACTATGCCTATATCGATAATTATACCTATATTGATAATTATACCTATAATTATACCTCTACCGAAAACTATAATTATACCGATACCTAAAACTACAATTACCTATACCAGTAACTATACCAATATTTATACCAATACATATAGCTTTGCCTATTACTATACCGAAAACTATAATTATAACTATACTTATAGGTAGGGTAGCCTAGTGGTTAGAGCGTTGGACGAGTAACCGGAAGGTTGCAAGTTCAAATCCCCGAGCTGACAAGGTACAAATCTGTCGTTCTGCCCCTGAACAGGCAGTTAACCCACTGTTCCTAGGCCGTCATTGAAAATAAGAATTTGTTCTTAACTGACTTGCCTAGTTAAATAAAGGTAAAATAAAATAAATACTTAACTAATACTTATACCAATAACTATACCTATAACTATATCAATTATTATGCCGATAACTATACCTGTACCAATAACTATACCAATAATTATACATGTACAATTATACACCTAAAACTATAATTATACCTATACTTATAACTATAGTTAACTATACCTATACCAGTAACAATACCTATAACTATACCAATTATTATACCGATACATATAGCTATAATTAACTATACCTACACCAATTATTATACCTATACCGAAAACTATACCTATAACTATACAAATCAAATTTCAAATCAAATGTATTTATATAGCCCTTCGTACATCAGCTGATATCTCCAAGTTCTGTACAGAAACCCAGCCTAAAACCCCAAACAGCAAGCAATGCAGATGTAGAAGCACGGTGGCTAGGAAAAACTCCCTAGAAAGGCCAAAACCTAGGAAGAAACCTAGAGAGGAACCAGGCTATGTGGGGTGGCCAGTCCTCTTCTGGCTGTGCCGGATGGAGATTATAACAGAACATGGCCAAGATGTTCAAATGTTCATAATTGACCAGCATGGTCAAATAATAATAATCACAGGCAGAACAGTTGAAACTGGAGCAGCAGCACGGCCAGGTGGACTGGGGACAGCAAGGAGTCATCATGTCAGGTAGTCCTGAGGCATGGTCCTAGGGCTCAGGTCCTCCGAGAGAAAGAAAGCGAGAAAGAGAGAATTAGAGAGAGCACACTTAAATTCACACAGGACAACGGATAGGACAGGGGAAGTACTCCAGATATAACAAACTGACCCTAGCCCCCCGACACATAAACTACTGCAGCATAAATACTGGAGGCTGAGACAGGGAGGGGTCAGGAGACACTGTGGCCCCATCCGATGACACCCCCAGACTGGGCCAAACAGGAAGGATATAACCCTACCCACTTATACCAATAATTATACCGATACTTATAGCTATGCCTTTAACTATACTGATAACTATAATTATACCGATAACTATACCGATAATTATACCTAATATCTGTAATTATAGCAAAACCGATAATTATACCTAATCCCTGTAACTATACCGATAACTATAATTATACCTGTAACTATACAGATAATTAAACCGATAGCTATACTGATAATTATACCTAATACCTGTAACTATACCGATAACTATAATTAAACCGATAGCTATACCGATAATTATACCTAATACCTGTAACTATACCGATAACTATAATTAAACCGATATGTTCCCTTTTGTGCATCCCTACCTATAACTACACCTGTAACTATACCTATATCTTTTAAGCATTCTAGTGCAGTTAAATAGTGAGACCACTGCGTCCATGTGTGTGTTAAGGCATCTGCATCTCAGTGCAAGAGGCGTCACTACAGTCCCTGGTTCGAATCCAGGCTGTATCACATCCGGCCGTGATTGGGAGTCCCATAGGGCGGCGCACAATTGCCCCAGCGTCTTCCGGGGTAGGCCGTCATTGTCAATAATAATTTGTTCTTAATTGACTTGCCTAGTTAAATAAAGGTTACACACACACCACACAGTGGCCAAAAAGTTATTTTGTTGCCATTTACGTATGTCCCCATTACCAGTAAAACATTAATCTAAACCTATATATTTCACTTACTTGCTGTGCTGTTTCATTGTTCATTTGTTCAGTCGTTTCATTCTCAACCAGGATTTCTATGGAACGCCGTTTGGGTCTTTGCGTGTCAAAGATACGTCAAATAACACTATTTGACGTGTCTGTTTTAGTAGCTATAGTTAACTAGCTAGCTACCTATATAGCTAGGTGACATCTCTAAAATAACCCTAATTTATAAGACAGTTGCTATTTGATAAATGGTGGTCGGACCATCTATGTGAAGCTAGCCACAATTGTGTACTTTGCGGTTAGCCTTCAAAATAAAAGTATGGCATAATTCTACTATTTGTATTCATTTGCATTACTGTCAATGACATACTTGAATTTGCAGTATGTCATGGACAGTAATACAAATCAATGCAAATAGTAGAATTATGCCATACTTTTATTTTGAAGGCTAACCGCAAATTCCACTTGTGCCTAATCCTTATTGTGGTTAGCTTCACAACACATAACCCGGTTGAGCCTCACTATCTAGATAAAGCTAGCTGGCTGCTTATAACGTTAGTTTTGGGAAACATGGCAACAGTTGCTGACTAGCTATTTATTTTCATGAACTGAAGTTCAATTTCAATAGGCGAATAACAAGTGGCAACCTAGCTAATACTTACTCACAAGGATCCCTAAATCATTGCTGAGAATAATGAAAATGACTGCAGGTTCTACTGGTCATTGTTTTCAGGCTGGTTATATTGGTGCTAGCTAAGTACCAAGCTAAAGCTAGCTACCCAGAAGTTGCGGTCGAGCAAATTATGCTTTATTACCAACTCGGTATTGTAAACACATTGTTCGTGACCGGTGTTTTGCAGACTTTTTTGTACAGCTTTGACAGTGCTACTGTATATTTTTTGACACAAAGACCCAAACGGCGTTCCATAGTATGTCGTGAAGCTAATAGCAGTGACACTATTACTGTGTAACTCCGGTAGGGCAACATCTGAAAAATTGCGCACTTGGTAGTGTGTACCGGTGCTCGACCAGTTGGCGAAAGCCAACATCACCCACGACAGAGAACGGTTGATTGTCAAGGGGAATGAACTCCATTATCTTGGCTTTAATGGATTTCGCATTTGAGTTGTAGCGCTGACATTTTGTTACTCTTTGAAATGACTGCTGGACTTGTTGACTGCTCGATCCATACAGCAGACATTGTGGGCGAGGTTAGGAACGCTGTGTTCCACGTATAGAACAACATTTTACGTGGCATCATTACGTCATATACCTACGTTTATATTGGTATGGACGTCAGCTTTGCCTTACCGATGTTGGCATTTTTAGTTAATATCGTCCGATTCCGATTCGTAAACCGATATATTGTGCATCCCTGTACCTATACCTATAATTACAACTATACCTGTAACTATACCTATACCTGTAACTATACCTATAATTACAACTATACCTGTAACTATACCTGTAATTATAACTATACCTGTAACTATACCTATAATTACAACTATACCTGTACCTATACCTGTACCTTTCCCTGTAACTATACCTGTAATTATAACTATACCTGTAACTATACCTATAATTACAACTATACCTGTAACTATACCTGTAACTATACCTGTAATTATAACTATACCTGTAACTATACCTGTAATTATAACTATACCTGTAACTATACCTGTAATTATAACTATACCTGTAACTATACCTATAATTACAACTATACCTGTACCTATACCTGTACCTTTCCCTGTAACTATACCTGTAATTATAACTATACCTGTAACTATACCTATAATTACACCTATACCTGTACCTATCCCTGTAACTATACCTGTAACTATACCTATAATTATAACTATACCTGTACCTATAATTATAATTACAACTATACCTGTACCTATAATTATAATTACAACTAAACCTGTACCTATAATTATAATTACAACTATACATGTACCTATAATTACAACTATACCTGTACCTATAATTTACAACTATACCTGTATCTATAATTACAACTATACCTGTACCTATAATTATAACTATACCTGTACCTATAATTATAATTACAACTATACCTGTACCTATAATTATAATTACAACTAAACCTGTACCTATAATTATAATTACAACTATACATGTACCTATAATTACAACTATACCTGTACCTATAATTACAACTATATCTGTACCTATAATTTACAACTATACCTGTACCTATAATTTACAACTATACCTGTATCTATAATTACAACTATACCTGTACCTATAATTATAACTATATACCAGTACCTATAATTATAACTATACCTGTACCTGTTATTGATGTAGAACCAGGACCTTGGCTGTACCTGTTAGGAAACTGTGTTACTTAGACTTTCTGTCCCCTGTTCCAGAAATACATTGCCACTATTCCCCTGGTGATGTACGTCAGTGGCTTCGCTTCCTCTTTCATCATGAAGCCTATCAGCAAACTCATCGGCAAATGTGTGAGTGTCTGTCTGGTCTATTTCCGATCTGTTCAGTAGTTTGTCTCAAACTCAAACTGTAATACACATAACACAGTAGATTTTATGCATTTGGTTTTCAGTACATCTCTGGCATTACATTATTGAACTAATATTCGTGTCTTGCTCGTCTCTGATTGGTAGATGACCTACTTTGTGGGCCTGCTGCTGATCATGGCCTTCTCTTATTGGGTGTTGATAGACGACCAGATGGGTGACCGGATCTACGGGGCGTCCGTCCTTCTAGGGGTGGGGTCAGCTACCATCCTGGTGATGTCACTCTCCATGACCGCTGACCTCATCGGGGACCAGACGGTTGGTGTTAATAAAGTTATAGTCTTCAACTAGACCCTTAGTTACGGTCTTCAACTAGACCCTTAGTTACGGTCTTCAACTAGACCCTTAGTTACGGTCTTCAACTAGACCCTTAGTTACGGTCTTCAACTAGACCCTTAGTTACGGTCTTCAACTAGACCCTTAGTTGCGGTCTTCAACTAGGCCCTTAGTTACGGTCTTCAACTAGACCCTTAGTTACGGTCTTCAACTAGACCCTTAGCGATCGTCTTCAACTAGACCCTTAGTTATAGTCTTCAACTAGACCCTTAGCGATCGTCTTCAACTAGACCCTAGACCCTTAGTTATAGTCTTCAACTAGACCCTTAGTTATAGTCTTCAACTAGACCCTTAGTTATAGTCTTCAACTAGACCCTTAGTTATAGTCTTCAACTAGACGCTAGACCCTTAGTTATAGTCTTCAACTAGACCCTTAGTTATAGTCTTCAACTAGACCCTTAGTTATAGTCTTCAACTAGACCCTTAGTTATAGTCTTCAACGAGACCCTTAGTTATAGTCTTCAACTAGACCCTTAGTTATAGTCTTCAACTAGACCCTAGACCCTTAGTTATAGTCTTCAACTAGACCCTTAGTTATAGTCTTCAACTAGACCCTTAGTTATAGTCTTCAACTAGACCCTAGACCCTTAGTGATAGTCTTCAACTAGACCCTTAGTGATAGTCTTCAACTAGACCCTAGACCCTTAGTGATAGTCTTCAACTAGAACCTTAGTTATAGTCTTCAACTAGACCCTAGACCCTTAGTTATAGTCTTCAACTAGACCCTTAGTGATAGTCTTCAACTAGAACCTTAGTTATAGTCTTCAACTAGACCCTAGACCCTTAGTGATAGTCTTCAACTAGAACCTTAGTTATAGTCTTCAACTAGACCCTAGACCCTTAGTGATAGTCTTCAACTAGACCCTTAGTTATAGTCTTCAACTAGACCCTTAGTTATAGTCTTCAACTAGACCCTTAGTTATAGTCTTCAACTAGACCCTAGACCCTTAGTTATAGTCTTCAACTAGACCCTAGACCCTTAGTGATAGTCTTCAACTAGACCCTTAGTTATAGTCTTCAACTAGACCCTAGACCCTTAGTTACAGTCTTCAACTAGACCCTTAGTTACGGTCTTCAACTAGACCCTTAGTTACGGTCTTCAACTAGACCCTTAGCGATCGTCTTCAACTAGACACTTAGTTATAGTCTTCAACTAGACCCTTAGTTATAGTCTTCAACTAGACCCTTAGTTATAGTCTTCAACTAGACCCTTAGTTATAGTCTTCAACTAGACCCTTAGTTATAGTCTTCCCCTAGACCCTTAGTTATAGTCTTCAACTAGACCCTAGACCCTTAGTTATAGTCTTCAACTAGACCCTAGACCCTTAGTGATAGTCTTCAACTAGACCCTTAGTTATAGTCTTCAACTAGACCCTTAGTTATAGTCTTCAACTAGACCCTAGACCCTTAGTTACAGTCTTCAACTAGACCCTTAGTTACGGTCTTCAACTAGACCCTTAGTTACGGTCTTCAACTAGACCCTTAGCGATCGTCTTCAACTAGACCCTTAGTTATAGTCTTCAACTAGACCCTTAGCGATCGTCTTCAACTAGACCCTTAGTTATAGTCTTCAACTAGACCCTAGACCCTTAGTGATAGTCTTCAACTAGACCCTTAGTTATAGTCTTCAACTAGACCCTTAGTTATAGTCTTCAACTAGACCCTAGACCCTTAGTTATAGTCTTCAACTAGACCCTTAGTTACGGTCTTCAACTAGACCCTTAGCGATCGTCTTCAACTAGACCCTTAGCGATCGTCTTCAACTAGACCCTTAGCGATCGTCTTCAACTAGACCCTTAGCAATCGTCTTCAACTAGACCCTTAGTTATAGTCTTCAACTAGACCCTTAGTTATAGTCTTCAACTAGACCCTTAGTTATAGTCTTCAACTAGACCCTTAGTTATAGTCTTCAACTAGACCCTTAGCTATAGTCTTCAACTAGACCCTTAGCGATCGTCTTCAACTAGACCCTTAGTTATAGTCTTCAACTAGACCCTAGACCCTTAGTGATAGTCTTCAACTAGACCCTTAGTTATAGTCTTCAACTAGACCCTAGACCCTTAGTTATAGTCTTCAACTAGACCCTTAGTTACGGTCTTCAACTAGACCCTTAGCGATCGTCTTCAACTAGACCCTTAGCGATCGTCTTCAACTAGACCCTTAGTTATAGTCTTCAACTAGACCCTTAGCGATCGTCTTCAACTAGACCCTTAGTTATAGTCTTCAACTAGACCCTTAGTTATAGTCTTCAACTAGACCCTTAGTTATAGTCTTCAACTAGACCCTTAGTTATAGTCTTCAACTAGACCCTTAGTGATAGTCTTCAACTAGACCCTTAGTTATAGTCTTCAACTAGACCCTTAGTTATAGTCTTCAACTAGACCCTAGACCCTTAGTTATAGTCTTCAACTAGACCCTTAGTTACGGTCTTCAACTAGACCCTTAGCGATCGTCTTCAACTAGACCCTTAGCGATCGTCTTCAACTAGACCCTTAGTTATAGTCTTCAACTAGACCCTTAGCGATCGTCTTCAACTAGACCCTTAGTTATAGTCTTCAACTAGACCCTAGACCCTTAGTGATAGTCTTCAACTAGACCCTTAGTTATAGTCTTCAACTAGACCCTTAGTTATAGTCTTCAACTAGACCCTAGACCCTTAGTTATAGTCTTCAACTAGACCCTTAGTTACGGTCTTCAACTAGACCCTTAGCGATCGTCTTCAACTAGACCCTTAGCGATCGTCTTCAACTAGACCCTTAGTTATAGTCTTCAACTAGACCCTTAGCGATCGTCTTCAACTAGACCCTTAGTTATAGTCTTCAACTAGACCCTTAGTTATAGTCTTCAACTAGACCCTTAGTTATAGTCTTCAACTAGACCCTTAGTTATAGTCTTCAACTAGACCCTTAGTTATAGTCTTCAACTAGACCCTTAGTGATAGTCTTCAACTAGACCCTTAGTGATAGTCTTCAACTAGACCCTTAGTTATAGTCTTCAACTAGACCCTTAGTTATAGTCTTCAACTAGACCCTAGACCCTTAGTTATAGTCTTCAACTAGACCCTTAGTTACGGTCTTCAACTAGACCCTTAGCGATCGTCTTCAACTAGACCCTTAGCGATCGTCTTCAACTAGACCCTTAGTTATAGTCTTCAACTAGACCCTTAGCGATCGTCTTCAACTAGACCCTTAGTTATAGTCTTCAACTAGACCCTAGACCCTTAGTTATAGTATTTGTTTGTGGTCAGGAGAATCTTAGGGCCCGATGAGTTAATGTGTGAGACTGATGGAGTTTGTTTTCGTGTTTGTGAAACTTTCCCTGTATTTCACAGCAAAGTGGAGCGTTTGTTTATGGGTCGATGAGCTTCACTGACAAGGTGGCCAACGGAGTAGCTGTTATGATGATACAGACTCTACACCCCTGCCAGTGAGTGTGTGTGTCTGTGTGTGTGTGTGTGTGTGTGTGCCTGCCTTAGTGCGATACCCACGATTCTCTACTTTTTCAATACTACAACATGAAAAACGGTTTTGGTACTCGAATTTGTGTTAAGTTCAGTACTTCTTTCAAATGTGTCACGGATCAAATCAAATGTGTCTTTCAGCACAGCCAGCCCCTTATTATAGAGAACCGTGCCTGTTCCACTAACTCACTGCTAGCCTGGGATTCTGGACTGCATCATGTTAGCTTCACTAACTCACTGCTAGCCTGGGATTCTGGACTGCATCATGTTAGCTTCACTAACTCACTGCTAGCCTGGGATTCTGGACTGCATCATGTTAGCTCCACTAACTCACTGCTAGCCTGTACTGGGAGTCTGGGCTGCATCATGTTAGCTCCACTAACTCACTGCTAGCCTGTACTGAGAGTCTGGGCTGCATCATGTTAGCTCCACTAACTCACTGCTAGCCTGGGATTCTGGGCTGCATCATGTTAGCTCCACTAACTCACTGCTAGCCTGGGAGTCTGGGCTGCATCATGTTAGCTCCACTAACTCACTGCTAGCCTGGGATTCTGGGCTGCATCATGTTAGCTCCACTAACTCACTGCTAGCCTGGGAGTCTGGGCTGCATCATGTTAGCTCCACTAACTCACTGCTAGCCTGTACTGGGAGTCTGGGCTGCATCATGTTAGCTCCACTAACTCACTGCTAGCCTGGGAGTCTGGGCTGCATCATGTTAGCTCCACTAACTCACTGCTAGCCTGGGAGTCTGGACTGCATCATGTTAGCTCCACTAACTCACTGCTAGCCTGTACTGAGAGTCTGGGCTGCATCATGTTAGCTCCACTAACTCACTGCTAGTCTGGGCTGCATCATGTTAGCTCCACTAACTCACTGCTAGCCTGGGAGTCTGGGCTGCATCATGTTAGCTCCACTAACTCACTGCTAGCCTGGGAGTCTGGGCTGCATCATGTTAGCTCCACTAACTCACTGCTAGCCTGGGAGTCTGGACTGCATCATGTTAGCTCCACTAACTCACTGCTAGCCTGGGAGTCTGGGCTGCATCATGTTAGCTCCACTAACTCACTGCTAGCCTGGGAGTCTGGGCTGCATCATGTTAGCTCCACTAACTCACTGCTAGCCTGGGAGTCTGGGCTGCTCCACTAACATGATTATGTCTTATGAAATCAGCCAAAATAAGCTCAATAACTCAGGACATTCATACACTCCTATACCTACACTACATATGTATTCACCTGTGTTGTGAAAAGACCCTAGACTACATATGTATTCACCTGTGTTGTGAATAGACCCTAGACTACATATGTATTCACCTGTGTTGTGAATAGACCCTAGACTACATATGTATTCACCTGTGTTGTGAAAAGACCCTAGACTACATATGTATTCACCTGTGTTGTGAATAGACCCTAGACTACATATGTATTCACCTGTGTTGTGAAAAGACCCTAGACTACATATGTATTCACCTGTGTTGTGAATAGACCCTAGACTACATATGTATTCACCTGTGTTGTGAATAGACCCTAGACTACATATGTATTCACCTGTGTTGTGAATAGACCCTAGACTACATATGTATTCACCTGTGTTGTGAAAAGACCCTAGACTACATATGTATTCACCTGTGTTGTGAATAGACCCTAGACTACATATGTATTCACCTGTGTTGTGAATAGACCCTAGACTACATATGTATTCACCTGTGTTGTGAATAGACCCTAGACTACATATGTATTCACCTGTGTTGTGAATAGACCCTAGACTACATATGTATTCACCTGTGTTGTGAATAGACCCTAGACTACATATGTATTCACCTGTGTTGTGAAAAGACCCTAGACTACATATGTATTCACCTGTGTTGTGAATAGACCCTAGACTACATATGTATTCACCTGTGTTGTGAAAAGACCCTAGACTACATATGTATTCACCTGTGTTGTGAATAGACCCTAGACTACATATGTATTCACCTGTGTTGTGAATAGACCCTAGACTACATATGTATTTACCTGTGTTGTGAATAGACCCTAGACTACATATGTATTCACCTGTGTTGTGAATAGACCCTAGACTACATATGTATTCACCTGTGTTGTGAATAGACCCTAGACTACATATTGATCCACCAAGTACCAAGTTTATCAATAGAAATTATTCTGTAGTAAACTCTCTCTCTCTCTCTCTCTCTCTCTCTCTCTCTCTCTCTCTGTCTCTCTCTGTCTGTCTCTCTCTCTGTCTCTCTCTGTCTGTCCATCAGTTCTCAGGTCTGCTGTCCAGCGTGTGTGTGGTACTACCACTATGTCATGGTCATAGCAACAGGGGGCGTGGCCGTCATAGCAGCTCTCAGTCTCTGTACCATCCTTGTCTGGCCTATCAGGATCGTCCGCCGTGAGTTTCATCACATTACATTAGAACTATAAAGTAAACTCTGATATTATTGTTTTTCAGGATCTCTTTTTAGCCTACCGAAGGGGTAGTCTTCCTTTGGATGTTCATGTAATAATACAGACAAGTGCTGTGGTGCTGATTTGCTTCCTCTTTCAGAGACCGACGTGAAGAACATAGACAATTCTAACTACGATTGGGTGGTTTCAGTGGGGCGGGGCCAGGGTGAGGGCTTTCAAACATTTTACTCAAGAAATCCCTTCTCAAGGTGTCCATCCAGTATGTCAGTAGATGTGTTTTAAACATGGCTTCAACCCTAATGCTTTCAGGTGTGGTGCTGTTTTTCCTTCCAGACTCTGGCAAGAAGAACCAACACAAGGAGAACATAGACAACCCTAACTACACTCAGGAAGCGGGGCAGGGTGATTGTGCTAGTGTCAGGGGTTAGGGCTGGTGCTGGGCCTTATAACATTTACTAAACAAATCAAAATCAAATCAAGTAAATATCAAATTTGAAATGAAATCAAAGTTTATTTGTCACGTGCACCGAGTACAACAGGTGTAGTAGACCTTACAGTGAAATGCTGACTTACAGGCTCTAACCAATGGTGCCAAAAAAAAGGTGTGTGTGTGTGTGTGGGGGGGGGTGTAAGTAAAGGAATAAAACGACAGTAGAAAGACATTTGAAAAAAGAGTAGCAAGGCTCCATACCTGTTAGTCAGGCTGATTGAGGTAGTGTGTATATGTAGATATATACAGACACCTGTTAGTCAGGCTTATTGAGGTAGTGTGTATATGTAGATATATACAGACACCTGTTAGTCAGGCTGATTGAGGTAGTATGTACATGTAGGTATGGTTAAAGTGACTATGCACATATGATAAACAGAGAGTAGCAGCAGCGTAAAAAGAGGGGTTGGTGGGTGGTGGGACACAATGCAGATAGCCCGGTTAGCCAATGTGAGGGAGCACTGGTTGGTCGGGACAATTGAGGTAGTATGTACATGAATGTATAGTTAAAGTGACTATGCATATATGATGAACAGAGAGTAGCAGCAGCGTAACAAGAGGGGTTGGGGGGGATCACAATGCAAATAGTCAGGGTAACCATAGGTTACATGTTCAGGAGTCTTGTGGATTGGGGGTAAAAACTGTTGAGAAGCCTTTTTGTCCTAGACTTGGTACTTCAGTACCGCTTGCCATGCGGTAGTAGAGAGAACAGTCTATGGCTGGGGTCTTTGACAATTTTTAGGGCAAATATGGATTGACCAACCTCAGGTGGAAGGTTGTCCTACCTCAGGTGGAAGGTTGTCCTACCTCAGGTGGCAGTTTGGCCTACCTCAGGTGGCAGTTTGGCCTACCTCAGGTGGCAGTTTGGCCTACCTCAGGTGGAAGTTTGGCCTACCTCAGGTGGCAGTTTGGCCTACCTCAGGTGGAAGTTTGGCCTACCTCAGGTGGCAGTTTGGCCTACCTCAGGTGGAAGTTTGGCCTACCTCAGGTGGAAGGTTGGCCTACCTCAGGTGGAAGGTTGGCCTACCTCAGGTGGAAGGTTGCCCCTGACTGAGGTGGAAGGCTGCCCCTGACTGAGGTGGAAGGTTGCCCCTGACTGAGGTGGAAGGTTGCCCTTCCACACTCTGACAAGAACAACTTAGACAATCCTGACTACTACACAGGGTGCGGCTTAGGGGCCGGTAGGTCTGGCGGTGAGGGGCCGGTAGGTCTGGCGGTGAGGGGCCGGTAGGTCTGGCGGTGAGGGGCCGGTGTCGGCCTTATCATATTAAAATAAAAGTGATTTTAAAAATTCTCAATTTACAATTACATTCAGCATCAAATGGTGGATGATATAGGTTCTCAGAACTGTAATGAATGACTATTATAATAGGATTGAACTGTAATGAGTGACTATAATAATAGGATTGAACTGTAATGAGTGACTATAATAATAGGATTGAACTGTAATGAGTGACTATAATAATAGGATTGAACTGTAATGAGTGACTATAATAATAGGATTGAACTGTAATGAGTGACTATAATAATAAGATTGAACTGTAATGAGTGACTATAATAATAAGATTGAACTGTAATGAGTGACTATAATAATAGGATTGAACTGTAATGAATGACTAATTATAATAATAGGACTGAACTGTAATGAGTGACTATAATAATAAGATTGAACTGTAATGAGTGACTATAATAATAAGATTGAACTGTAATGAGTGACTATAATAATAGGATTGAACTGTAATGAATGACTAATTATAATAATAGGACTGAACTGTAATGAGTGACTATAATAATAGGATTGAACTGTAATGAGTGACTATAATAATAGGATTGAACTGTAATGAGTGACTATAATAATAAGATTGAACTGTAATGAGTGACTATAATAATAGGATTGAACTGTAATGAGTGACTATAATAATAGTATGGAACTGTAATGAGTGACTATAATAATAGGATTGAACTGTAATGAGTGACTATAATAATAGGATTGAACTGTAATGAGTGACTATAATAATAGGATTGAACTGTAATGAGTGACTATAATAATAGGATTGAACTGTAATGAGTGACTATAATAATAAGATTGAACTGTAATGAATGACTATTATAATATTATTATGGAGACCAGATTAATTTCCAAATCGTTGTTATTTTTGACGTCTATCACTATACTGAATGAGAAGTTATTTTTGACGTCTATCACTATACTGAATGAGAAGTTATTTTTGACGTCTATCACTATACTGAATGAGAAGTTATTTTCTGTCCAGCTCTGTCAGTTCTTGATCCATTTCCTTTCATTTGATGGTAAATTATGTTTGGTTGGACAGTTAATTGATTGATCCTAATAAAAAAAAATAGACGACACTTTTCAACCAACTTCCCGATTCACTGAATGACTACTGAAGAGAGTGTCTGGCTGGTGTCAACGCTTGAATATCAAGGTATTTGTTATGATTGACATGTCCCTCTGTGTCTCTGTCTCTCTGCAGGTCTGCCTTACATCTCAGGTCTGATGGGCAGCGAGGATCAGGACATCTCCGAGGACAACTCTTACCAGCCTAGACCAACGGTCAACTAAGGAACTACGGTTGGCAGAGTTACCTGGACCCTACTGTAGTAGAGACCAGCCAGTCCCACTTATCCCTGGGTGAATAACCACTGCAGAACCCAGCCTGTCTCTTCAGGGATTATAGTTTAACTCTGTGGCCTCTCCAGGACTCACTCAGGCATCTTAAAACTCTCAACTGGAACAACAAACATTTTAGACTGAAAAGTCATCTCACCGTAGTGTTCACAAACAGCCAACTGGACTAGCAGTAGTTCCTCTGAAAGAATCAAGACTTTCCTTCTGGACCTGACCAGTAGCTGTGCTGTACTGCAGGGGAGTTGGGTTGAAGAGCAGCCATCAGGACCCATTTCTACTATAGATCAATACGTTGCTTTGCTGTCGCAGAGTATCGGTCAATTCAGTGTACAACATTACTGTCAACATGAGGGAGGTTATACAGTAACACAGTCCATTGTCTCTCTCTCAATCAGCACCTTCTCACAGTCATACTGCAGTTGATTCAGTGGGCTGATTCAGTTGGTTGATTCAATTATGTGGATTCAGTTGGCTGATTCAGTTGGTTGATTCAGTTCAACAGTGCCGAAATGATTGAGTACATATCTACACTGACACACTCGGGTCCAGAATACGTACATACCCCTCTTGAGAAAAGTCCTATAATACACTATTATACCATCTGTTGTGAATGTCCAAAAACAATACATTATTGAACTTAATTGACACACTATTTATGCTGATTACAGCCCACTGGGCATACACTGGTTGAATCAGCGTTGTTTCCACGTCATTTCAATGAAATGACTTTGAACCAACATGGAATAGATGTTGAATGGCCGTCTGCCCAGTGGGAGGTGACATGTCATCAGAACAGCTTTTGTTTTGAACCAACATGGAATAGATGTTGAATGGCCGTCTGCCCAGTGGGAGGTGACATGTCATCAGAACAGCTTTTGTTTTGAACCAACATGGAATAGATGTTGAATGGCCGTCTGCCCAGTGGGAGGTGACATGTCATCAGAACAGCTTTTGTTTTGAACCAACATGGAATAGATGTTGAATGGCCGTCTGCCCAGTGGGAGGTGACATGTCATCAGAACAGCTTTTGTTTTGAGGTAAGTTGTCTTTGTCAATGTAACTATTGTGTGTTTTATTCCAGTGTTGGGAACATTTAATTCCAGTGTGGTAGTCATTGTGTTGTAGTAATAATATGACGTTGTGTTGCTTTAAACTACATCATGTTGTGTGTTTTGATGACATGTTCTTATGTAAATTGCATTGCAAGTAAAATAAGGATTTGTGGGGGGCATTTATTAAATTAAAACGAATCAGGATTGTGAAAAGGGATACCTTGCAATATGGATAAACCGAGTGGAATAAATACTGAGCAACAATATAAACGCAACCATTTTACTGAGTTACTGGTCCTATGACTTCGTTAGGGCTTAATCTATGGATTTCACATGACTGCGTAGGGGCACAGCCGTGGGCGGTCCTTGGCCAAGGAGAAATGCTCACTAACAGGGATGTAAAACACAATGTGCTCAAAATTAGATAGAAATCATATTTTTGTACGTATGGAACATTTCTGGGATCTTCTTTTTTTCAGCTCATGAAACATGGGACCAACTCTTTACATGTTGCGGTTATATTTTTGTTCAGTATATATGAATAGTAGAATATATTTCCTGGGTGATATTCAGGTTACTGGACAGACAGAGATGATTCTACGTCTCAAACAATAGAACTAGAATCATTAGAGTAGAATCATTCTAATTCTACGGGGGAAACATTTTGCACAGGGTGACTAGGAAACTGCCTTATAGGAAAACATTTGATCTCTCTCAAATTGTTTTGTATTCATTGCTTTTTATTTCCAATATATTGTGAAGTGACTTTTTCCCCCCTACTGTTCATGTCTGTTTTTTGCTCATTCTTTGGGAAGTATATTAAACATATTTCATACTACTGTCATACACTGTGTGTTTGTTTGTCTACCTTGTCAGAGTTTCTAGAATAATTCTCCACATAAACACAAACAGCATTTTATTGGTTAGTGGGGAAGGAGGGCCCCTCTCACCCTGCCCCTCCCTCTCACCCTGCCCCTCCCTCTCACCCTGGCCCTCCCTCTCACCCTGGCCCTCCCTCACCCTGCACCTCCCTCTCACCCTGCCCCTCCCTAACCCTACCCCTCCCTCTCACCCTGCCCCTCCCTAACCCTACCCCTCCCTCTCACCCTGCCCCTCCCTAACCCTACCCCTCCCTCTCACCCTGCACCTCCCTAACCCTACCCCTCCCTCTCACCCTGCCCCTCCCTCTCACCCTGCACCTCCCTCACCCTACCCCTCCCTCTCACCCTACCCCTCCCTCTCACCCTGCCCCTCCCTCTCACCCTGGCTTTGGGGGTGACCAGTAAAATATAACTACTGGAGCGTGTGCTACAGGTGGGTGCTGCTATGGTGACCAGTGAACTGAGATAAGGTGGGGCTTTACCTAGCAGAGACTTGTAGATGACCTGTAGCCAGTGGGTCTGGCGACGAGTATGAAGCGAGGGCCAGCCAACGAGAGCATACAGGTCGCAGTGGTGGGTAGTGTATGGGGCTTTGGTGACCAAACGGATGGCACTGTGATAGACTGCATCCAATTTGTTGAGTAGAGTGCTGGAGGCTATTTTGTAAATGACATCGCTGAAGTCGAGGATCGGTAGGATGGTCAGTTTTACAAGGGTATGTTTGGCAGCATGAGTGAAGGATGCTTTGTTGCGAACCTTGTTCACATTACCCATAAGCACTCCGCTACGTTGTGCCAGATGTCCACAACGGCGTGGAAACACAATGCCCGCTTGAGGTTGAAGGCTCTGTTGCGAGACAGACGCAGTATACTTTGACATTTTACAGACTTTTCGTCGTCTTCTGTCCAGCTAGAGTTTGTCGAAGAACAGGAAGTTACCAAACCAGACAAGAAGATGAAAATATGTGGTTTTAGGTGATGGCTTTATGGGATAACTAGCAACTTGTAAACAATGATCCATTCCTATAAGTGAATACTATTTTAATAGTAATGTTAAATAATACACATGGGCTGTTAAGCCAAGTATATTATGACTGTTGCCTCCCATTTAAGTCTGTGATGGTAATGACGTTTGTTTTTTTATATAATTACTAGGTGGAGTTTGCTAGCTACAGTATAGCCTAGCTTTTAGCTAGCAGCACTGTAAGCTAGCTTGACTTGCTGGAAAGTTTTATAGAAACAAGTTGAGGAAAAAGTAACTTAACAAAATGTGTTTTATTATCAACTGAAACAATATGTTCCTCCTGTCTTGAATGAAAAGGTCATATTTTGCAATCTCCCCAAATTAATGCAATCCCTGATGAGAGCCTGTCCAGTAGTGGAACGAGACCACAGGAAGTTGGTGGCACCTTAATTGGGGAGGACAGGCCCGTGGTAATGGCTGGAGCGGAATGGGTGGAATGGGAGCAAATACATCAAACACATGGTTTCCATTCGCTCCCTTCTGGACATTATTATGAGCTGTCCTCCCCTCAGCAGCCTCCTGTGGAGATGATGTATAGCGTAATGAAATACGCCACGATGTCAACAGGGCATTAGCTGACAGTTGGCCAAGTATTCTAAACTCTGGATAGGCAAAATTATTTGGAGATTGGACGGTAGTTATCTAAGTCAGAAAGATCTCCCCCTTTATGTAAAGGGAGGACATTCCAGATCAGATGAAACCAGAAACAATTGTCAAGTTAAAAATGTAGGTCAGTGGTTCTGCAATAAGTGGGGCAGAGAGCTGCAGTAAGTAGGGCAGAGATCTGCAGTAAGTAGGGTAGAGAGCTGCAGTAAGAAGGGCAGAGAGCTGCAATAAGGGGGCAGAGAGCTGCAGTAAGTAGGGCAGAGAGCTGCAGTAAGTGGGGCAGAGAGCTGCAATAAGTAGGGCAGAGAGCTGCAGTAAGTAGGGCAGAGAGCTGCAGTAAGTAGGGCAGAGAGCTGCAGTAAGTAGGGCAGAGAGTTGCAGTAAGTGGGGCAGAGAGCTGCAATAAGTAGGGCAGAGAGTTGCAGTAAGTGGACCAGAGAGCTGCAGTAAGTAGGGCAGAGAGCTGCAGTAAGTAGGGCAGAGAGCTGCAGTAAGTAGGGCAGAGAGCTGCAGTAAGTAGGGCAGAGAGTTGCAGTAAGTAGGGCAGAGAGCTGCAATAAGTAGGGCAGAGAGCTGTAGTAAGTAGGGCAGAGAGCTGCAATAAGTGGGGCAGAGAGCTGCAGTAAGTAGGGCAGAGAGTTGCAGTAAGTAGGGCAGAGAGCTGCAGTAAGTAGGGCAGAGAGTTGCAGTAAGTGGGGCAGAGAACTGCAGTAAGTAGGGCAGAGAGCTGCAGTAAGTAGGGCAGAGAGCTGCAGTAAGAAGGGGGTCAAGTGAATCAGCACCTTTAGGATGTTTTTAACATTAGTCTTTAGCAAAACCTTTAGTACATCATAGACATCAAATAAAGTCTGTTTAGTCTGTTAGTGCATCATGTTCTACAATCTGTTCTGAGTGCAGAACTCCCTCTAGTGGGAATGAGATGCATTTTCAGAGACTATCCTTTCAAACAGGTGGCCGGCCACCTGTTGCAAAAGCTGAAGCAAAACGGTTATTAAAAGCACCACAAATCACTGCACCATGACATGAGCCATGGGAGCTGGCAGTGGTGGAAAAAGCATCCAATTGTCGTACTTGAGTAAAAGTAAAGATGCCTTCATTGAAAATGACTCAAGTGAAAGTCACCCAGTAAAATACTACTTGAGTAAAAGTCTAAAAGTATTTGGTTTTAAATACACTTAAGTGTAAATCATTCAAATTCCTTATATTAAGCAAGCAAGACAGCCCCATTTTTTAATTTTTTTTTTTTAAATATACGGATTGCCAGTGGCACGCTCCAACACTCAGACATCATTTATAAATGAAGCATGTTTCGTGAGTCCGCCAGATCAGAGCCAGTAGGGATGACCAGGGATGTTCTCTTGATAATTTGACCATTTTCCTGTCCTGCTAAGCATTCAAAATGTAACAAATACCTTTGTGTCAGGGACAATTTATGGAGTAAAAAGTACATTATTTTCTATAGTAATGTAGTGAAGTAATAAAAGTTTTAAAAAATAGTTAAGTACATATACCATAAAAAACTACTTAAGAAGTACTTTCAAGTATTTTTACTTAAGTACTTTACATCACTAGGAGCTGGCCAATAGGAAAAGCTGGTGTGCACTATATGAAACCCTGATTAGAAATTCTCATACCGTCTTCTCCTCTGGATAATGTGGAGTATTTTAGACTCCTGAAATAAAGTCTAAGACACGTGTCCCCTTGGACTCGCCCACTTGAGTATCCTGCCTAAATATCTGGGCATGTGGATTGACGAAACGCTACAGAGCCTTCAGAATGTATTCATACCCCTTGACTTATTCCCCATTTCTTTGTGTTACAGCCTGAATACAAAATTATTTAAACTTTTTTTTTTTATCTCATCCATCTACACACAATACCCCATAACGACAAAGTGAAAACATGTTTTTAGAAATGTTAGCAAATGTATTTATAATGAAATACTATTGAATGTACATGATACACACCCCTGAGTGAATATTTGTAGAAGCACTTTCAGAGATTACATAACTATACCTGTAACTATACCTGTAACTATACCTGTAACTATACCTATACCTGTAACTATACCTGTAACTATACCTATAATTACAACTATACCTGTAACTATACCTGTTATTATAACTATACCTGTAACTATACCTATAATTACAACTATACCTGTACCTATACCTGTACCTATCCCTGTAACTATACCTGTAACTATACCTGTAATTATAACTATACCTGTAACTATACCTATAATTACAACTATACCTGTAACTATACCTGTAACTATACCTGTAATTATAACTATACCTGTAACTATACCTGTAATTATAACTATACCTGTAACTATACCTGTAACTATACCTGTAACTATACCTGCAATTATAACTATACCTGTAACTATACCTATAATTATAACTATACCTGTAATTATAACTATACCTGTAACTATACCTATAATTACAACTATACCTGTACCTATACCTGTAACTATACCTGTAATTATAACTATACCTGTAACTATACCTATAATTACAACTATACCTGTACCTATACCTGTACCTATACCTGTAATTATACCTGTACCTATACCTGTAACTATACCTATAATTATAACTATACCTGTACCTATAATTATAATTACAACTATACCTATAATTATAATTACAACTATACCTGTACCTATAATTACAACTATACATGTACCTATAATTACAACTATACCTGTATCTATAATTACAACTATACCTGTACCTATAATTACAACTATACCTGTACCTATAATTACAACTATACCTGTACCTATAATTACAACTATACCTGTACCTATAATTACAACTATACCTGTACCTATAATTATAACTATACCAGTACCTATAATTATAACTATACCTGTACCTATAATTATAATTACAACTATACCTGTACCTATAATTACAACTATACCTGTACCTATAATTACAACTATACCTGTACCTATAATTACAGCTATACCAGTACCTATAATTACAACTATACCTGTACCTATAATTACAACTATACCTGTACCTATAATTACAGCTATACCAGTACCTATAATTACAACTATACCTGTACCTATAATTACAACTATACCTGTACCTATAATTTACAACTATACCTGTATCTATAATTACAGCTATACCAGTACCTATAATTATAACTGTACCTGTTATTGATGTAGAACCAGGACCTTGGCTGTACCTGTTAGGAAACTGTGTTACTTAGACTTTCTGTCCCCTGTTCCAGAAATACATTGCCACTATTCCCCTGGTGATGTACGTCAGTGGCTTCGCTTCCTCTTTCATCATGAAGCCTATCAGCAAACTCATCGGCAAATGTGTGAGTGTCTGTCTGGTCTATTTCGTTTCTGTTCAGTAGTTTGTCTCAAACTCAAACTGTAATACACATAACACAGTAGATTTTATGGATTTGGTTTTCAGTACATATCTGACATTACATTATTGAACTAATATTCGTGTCTTGCTCGTCTCTGATTGGTAGATGACCTACTTTGTGGGCCTGCTGCTGATCATGGCCTTCTCTTATTGGGTGTTGATAGACGACCAGATGGGTGACCGGATCTACGGGGCGTCCGTCCTTCTAGGGGTGGGGTCAGCTACCATCCTGGTGATGTCACTCTCCATGACCGCTGACCTCATCGGGGACCAGACGGTTGGTGTTAATAAAGTTATAGTCTTCAACTAGACCCTTAGTTACGGTCTTCAACTAGACCCTTATTTACGGTCTTCAACTAGACCCTTAGTTACGGTCTTCAACTAGACCCTTAGTTACGGTCTTCAACTAGACCCTTAGTTATGGTCTTCAACTAGACCCTTAGTTACGGTCTTCAACTAGGCCCTTCGTTACGGTCTTCAACTAGACCCTTCGTTACGGTCTTCAACTAGACCCTTAGTTACGGTCTTCAACTAGACCCTTAGCGATCGTCTTCAACTAGACCCTTAGTTACGGTCTTCAACTAGACCCTTAGCGATCGTCTTCAACTAGACCCTTAGTTACGGTCTTCAACTAGACCCTAGACCCTTAGCGATCGTCTTCAACTAGACCCTTAGTTACGGTCTTCAACTAGACCCTCAGCGATCGTCTTCAACTAGACCCTTAGTTATAGTCTTCAACTAGACCCTAGACCCTTAGCGATCGTCTTCAACTAGACCCTTAGCGATCGTCTTCAACTAGACCCTT